>NC_092029.1:590884-648384 GCF_042242105.1 Pempheris klunzingeri | reverse complement strand
TGAGTGTTTTTGTGCCATTTAGAGGCAGAAAACGTGAAAAAGAAGCCAAAGGAGTCGTCCTGCTGCAGCAGAGCAGAGTCCACAGGGTTTTAGGGTTTTTAGGGTTTTGTGTTTCTTTTTTCATTCTCCCCTTCACTTCACTTCACGTGCTTCAGGTCGGCCATGTGCACGTTGACGCTGTTGGAGGCAGAACCGACGGAGGAACACCAGGAATCAGATGAGAACAAAGGGAGAAAGAAAAGCTGCCATCCTGCAGCTCGGAGGCCCTCAACATATTTCCTTATTGTCTCCTTCCTGTACCATTTTCCTCTCTGCTCTCCAGTGAGTCTAACTACCTCCCCCATCCTCCTCCTCCTCCCCCATCCTCCTCACCCCCTCCCCACTGGGCTGATGAACCCGGGGACTCCTGTGCGTTGAGGTTGTAAACAGCCTCTCCAATAAAGGAGTCCAGGGCGGGGCTAGAAGGCAGCCGGAGCACCCCTGCTCCTCCCCCTCCTCCCCCAGCACCAACACCTTCCTCCCCCATTCCCTCACACGCTCTCGTGCACGGCTCCTTTGTTGTGGCTGCACGTTAACCCTTTCAGCTGCTGCAGGAGGCTGGAGGTCGAGGCGCCGCCACACCATCAACACTGTGACATGAACAGAGGGGGGAGGGAGGGAGGGAGGGAGGAAGGTGGAGGTGGGCGCTACGTCACCCTGTCTGAGGTGGATGCAGACAAAGGGCTGGATCGCGCTGATTGACAGGGCAGATGAACGGGCTCTGTGAATGAGCTGCTGTGACAGACAGTAAACTCAGCACTCACAGTAGAAGGAAGGAAAAGTGGGACAGCAGCAGGATGAGGCAGCAGGCGGGGTGACCTGAGTTCATTTTCATTTTCAAGTTCAACGAGGTTGTGAAGTAAAAAAAAAAAAAAAAAGGGGAAAAAGAAAAACACAGGCGGTCCGTCCATAAAAAACGGTTTCCAGGCAGAAAACACTCCCAGACTTGTGCAGGACGATGAAGATCCCAACCACTGACTGATCCCAGGGTGGGAGACACTGCATTGCATTGTGGGGGAAAATACATGTTTTTAAATGAAATGTACCTCCTTTTCTCATTCTTCTCCTTCTGTGACGTTACAGACGCACTCCTTACTTTTGTTACAGCTTCTCAAAATGTATTTATTTACTGGTCTATTTAAAGGGTCACTCCACTGTTTCTACCCATGATCCTCTCTGTCCTCATCCTGGTGTCTGAGTGACTGGTAGGTAGTAAAAGTGTTGGAACTGGTCCAGTAGATCACCTCAGCCAGCAGACACCAAACGGGCTGCAATGGCTGCAACGTGATCCTTTGGGACAACTGCACCTGATCACAGTAGGTCCACTAAAAGAGCTTGTTTGATCCACTGACAGGCTCAGAGTGTTATTCTAAGTGTGTGACAGCATCATGGAAAGGATCCCTACAGAGAGAGACCTGGAAGATCCTTTTGGTTTAACCACAAACAGCACACACACCAGACTACATTCACTAAAACAGGGATTTTAGAGCTGCTGCCTCCATCAGTCAGTGTGTGTGTGTTGTTGTGTGTTACACAAATATTGTGTTGGATCTGAACCGACGCGTTAAAAGACCAAAGTGACACAATAACATAAAAAACTACCCAGTCATGACAGCAGTAGACCTGCAACTCTTGAGTAAAATGACAGTTTTAGTGAATGCAGTCTGGTGTGATTGCAGAGAGCGATATAATGTGATCAAACAGAAAGTATCTTACAGGACTATCTCTTTAGGGATCCACTGATTTTGACCTCACTGAACACAAGAGTTTTTGTGATGTTGGTGCCTTAAGACGCCGTGGCCTCGTCTGAGGACAGTTTGTGGCTCAAAGTGTCAAAAACACTGCGTTCATGTCCAAGAAAGACGTCAGAAAGGTTGGCGGCGTCCCTCTGTGGTAACTGGCTGGCTGTTGTCCTGGAAACGGGGGGGGGGTGGGGTGGATAACACCTGTGCCGGCCGGAGATGGAGTCAGGCTGAATCTGAGGCTGTATAAAGATTTCAGGAATGTTTTTAGAGAGAGGGTTCTTCTGTGTGTGTGTGTGTGTGTGTGTGTGTGTGAGAGATCCTGCAGGGTCAAAGGTCGCTCCTCCTTCAGGACTTCCAAGAATCAGACCTCCAGGAATGACCCCCCCGGAGACAAATGCCTAAAGGACCAAGCCGCTGTTTTTCCAGATTTAATGTGAGGTTAGTTTCACAGCTCAGCTAACCGCTAACGGAGCCGGCACAGTCAGCCAAGTTGCTATGGTTACAGGCCGGCGGCGTCCTCTGGGCTCAGAGTCCACAGATTTAAACCGGACTTTACTCTGAATGAAAGTCTGGTCTGAGCTGCTCTTCATGTAAAGTGTATAAATATAAAGAAAGATTGATTGATTGATTTAGGGAATCTAGTCCCTGTGTTAGACCAGAGGTTTTAAACTCCCTCAGATTAATTCCCATATTTAATCCCTGACTTCAGAGTTTAGTCTCAGGTTTGGTCCCTGAGCTCCTGGTACAGAACTCCAGCAGCAGATGTGATTTCCCTCCAAAGCAAACAGCAGCGACCTCATCGACCGGGGACACACCCACCCCGGGTATGTCTGCAGGGGGGGGGGGGTCCGGGAGGGAGGAGGGAGGGGGGGGGTCACAGGAATGTAGGTCACAGTCCGTCCGCCATCAGGACAAGACTGGAGGTTCAGCGACCGCCCCGTCGCTGCACACTGAAGCTCACTACAAGCCCTGATCCAGGCCCTGATCCAGACCCTGATCCAGACCCTGATCCAGACCCTGATCCAGGCCCTGATCCAGGCCCTGATCCAGACCCTGATCCAGGCCCCCCACACTCTCCCTCTTCCTCCTGAACTTCATATTCAAAGTTTTGCCGTCAGGTTTGAAGTCATTAAAGCTCCGCCCATCAGCCTGAACACCAGACCACCTGCTCAGGTGAGGCTCATCACACCATCTCTACATCCTTCTCTCAGCTGTTTTGTTCTTCCCTTCTTTATTTGGATGCAGTATTTTCTTTATTCGTCCTTTTCTCACCTCCGTTTCCTTGTTTCTTCTTCTCCCCCTTTTTTCTCCCCACTTTCCTCAAAAGCTTCTTTATGAGTGAATGACACTAACGGCCATCTTTATTGATCACTACTGTCGGTGTTTAACCGCAGCGCTTCGTTCACACTGAGTCCGTCTACGTCAGCTGACCTCAGTGAAAGGGATGATGGGAGTTTTTCTGCTGAGGCGACCAACAAGTCCAACATCAACAAACTCTTCCTGAATCGCTCTGACCTCATTTCCTGCCGACAGCTAATGTGTCATCGGAAAAACCCAAAATCATCCAAAACCTCTCACACACACACACACACACACACTGAGACACACACACACACACACACACTGAGACACACACACACTTTCTTGTCTTTCTTCAGTCGTGAGGACACAGGTGGTGTAAGGCCCCTCAACCCAACTTTAACCTGATGTCCAGTGTTCATGCTAAGCTAAGCTAGCTGGTTCCAGTGTTTATGCTAAGCTAAGGTAGTTGTCTCCACCATTTTCCAGTCTTTATGCTAAAATAAGATAGCTCTTTCCAGTCTTTGTGCTAAGCTAAGCTAGCTGTCTCCAGTCTTTATGCTATACTAAGCTAGCAGTCGCCAGTCTTTATGCTAAGCTAGTTGTTGCCAGTCTTTATGCTAAGCTAAGCTAGTATTCTCCAGACTTTATGCTAAGCTATCGATCTCGTCTTTATGCTAAGCTAAGCTAGCACTCTCCAGTCTTTATGCTAAGCTAAACTAGCAGTCTCCAGTCTTTATGCTAAGCTAAGATAGCAGTCTCCAGTCTTTATGCTAAGCTAAGATAGCACTCTCCAGTCTTTATGCCAAGCTAGTTGTTGCCAGTCTTTATGCTAAGCTAAACTAGTAGTCTCCGGTCTTTATGCTAAGCTAGTAGTCTCCAGTCTTTATGCTAAGCTATCTGTCTCCAGTCTTTATGCTAAGCTAAGCTAGAAGTCGCCAGTCTTTATACTAAGGTAGTTGTTGCCAGTCTTTATGCTAAGCTAAGCTAGTATTCTCCAGGCTTTATGCTAAGCTATCGGTCTCGTCTTTATGCTAAGCTAGTTGTTGCCAGTCTTTATGCTAAGCTAAGCTAGTATTCTCCAGGCTTTATGCTAAGCTATCGGTCTCGTCTTTATGCTAAGCTAAGATAGCACTCTCCAGTCTTTATGCTAAGATGAGCTAGCAGTCTCCAGTCTTTATGCTAAGCTAAGATAGCACTCTCCAGTCTTTATGCTAAGCTAAGCTAGCAGTCTCCAGTCTTTATGCTAAGATAAGATAGCAGTCTCCAGTCTTTATGCTAAGCTAAGATAGCAGTTTCCAGTCTTTATGCTAAGCTAAACTAGCAGTCTCCAGTCTTTATGCTAAGCTAAGATAGCACTCTCCAGTCTTTATGCTAAGCTAAGATAGCACTCTCCAGTCTTTATGCCAAGCTAGTTGTTGCCAGTCTTTATGCTAAGCTAAACTAGTAGTCTCCGGTCTTTATGCTAAGCTAGTAGTCTCCAGTCTTTATGCTAAGCTATCTGTCTCCAGTCTTTATGCTAAGCTAAGCTAGAAGTCGCCAGTCTTTATGCTAAGGTAGTTGTTGCCAGTCTTTATGCTAAGCTAAGCTAGTATTCTCCAGGCTTTATGCTAAGCTATCGGTCTCGTCTTTATGCTAAGATAAGCTAGCACTCTCCAGTCTTTCTGCTAAGCTAAGATAGCAGTTTCCAGTCTTTATGCTAAGCTAAAATAGCAGTTTCCAGTCTTTATGCTAAGATGAGCTAGCAGTCTCCAGTCTTTATGCTAAACTAAGCTAGCACTCTCCAGTCTTTATGCTAAGCTGAGCTAGCAGTCTCCAGTCTTTATGCTAAGCTAGTTGTTGCCAGTCTTTATGCTAAGCTAAGCTAGCGGTCTCCAGTCTGAGTGTAAAGAAACCGTCGTTTTCTAAACTGCACAAACTGAAAATCTATTTTGTTAAATCAAATAACTTTATTGCTCCCACTGATGTGAACACAGGATGCACTTTATTTAAATCTTTATTTAAAACCTGTTCAGCAGAGCAGATTTAAATAAAGAGTCATTTGGGGATATTCTGCTTCCATAACATCTAAAGTCCACATTCAGGTTTTAAAATCATGTTTGTAAATTGAGTTTTTATTAACTGTGATTTGTTTTTGCAGATTAAAGATGATGTTTGTCAGATTAGCAGCTTGATGACGGATTAACTGTGACATCATTTTTTAACTAAGTGCCGTTTGTTTCCGGCTTCTTCAGTCTGAAGAGTTTCTGTTTTCTGTCTCAGTCAAATAAATGTTTTGGGGCTTTTTTCCACCGTTTCCTCACAAACTATCACCGACTCAGCAAGAAATACACAAATTCAACCACAATGAAACAAACAAGTAAAAGAATTCAAACAAATACCTGAAATAATGAATGTTTCAGTCTAAGAGCAGATTTAATTCATGAAATCTCAAATTCAAGGGAACAATTTTCCAACTTAATGGTTCAAAGGACTAATTTAGGAAGAGAAACATGTACAAGACTCTTTGACTTCTTACTTGTTTTATCATTAATGAACTAATAAACACCACAAACATTTTCTTCTTTTCAGGAAATGAATCGTGATTTTTACCACCGGACAAGATTTATTTCCACCAGCAGTGAATTTTCTCTTTCTGGGATTTTATATATATTTTAATACACATATATATCTGTTATATCTTAATGTTTATACAAATATAAAAGACCATCAGCTGTAAAGGAGCTAAATGTCTGTTCGAGGAGCAACAGAGGATCCACAGAAGAATGACAGCATGAAAACCTGGAGCTCAGAAGGGAAGTTCATCAGACTTCCAGAGCTTTCTATCAGCAGGCTGACAGGCGCAGAACCAGTTTCTAAATTAGGGAACCACATCGATCCGCTTTGGGAAAAAGAGCTGATTTGACATAAAGATGAAGGTTGTTTTCAGACTTCAGCCTTTGAGAGGATCAAAGATTAAAAGCCACGACGGGGAGGAATCCTGCCAACGGTGAACCCTTCAAACACTGAACCCTTCACCAACACTTCGTCTGTGCTGAAAGACAACAAGGTCTGAAAATGTTTCTCACAAGAAGACTAAAAGCTTTTACGTTTCAATATTTTGAAATAAGGAGAAGTTTTAATTGTCAGATTTAAGAGTAGAAGTGCAGTCGCCTCACTAGATCAATACATCATCAATAGATATGATTCAGGAAGGGCTCTGAGGTACGTCTGCACTTGTTCCTTTAAGCTCATCTTTTTGTGACCGTGTGTCTTAAAAAGACAGAACAATCAAACTATTACCAGTCTGATTCTTCTCCCTCTCAGACGTCTGAAAAACACGATGTGATGATATTTATCATCGAGAAGTTCAGTATTCAGACCGCCTTTGTCCTCCCGGCTGCTGCAGAGACCTGGTTTCTCCTCTGAGGGTCACTTCAGGTAGCAGATCTTTGCCTCCTCCATCATCAGAGCTCCCAGGTGACGGAGCATCGACCGTCACCTGGTCTCATCGTGTAGGCGGCTGTAATCAGCTTCACACAGGCGGGAGCTGTGTGTTGTTTTGGCGGCTGCCGTGTTCACCCCTCCGTTATATATGGCGGCTGTTGCTAGGTAACTTCAGAGCGTTGGGCATGTTGCCATGGCGATACTATAGCGAGCAGCATTACCTCCCATCACCCCGGTGCAGCGCTGCATTCACAGGCGGCTGGTTGACGCCAACATGCGGAGGGGCTCATTTTTACTGTGTCCTCAGACGACTCTTTT
This sequence comes from Pempheris klunzingeri, assembly GCF_042242105.1. Taxonomy (NCBI): domain Eukaryota; kingdom Metazoa; phylum Chordata; class Actinopteri; order Acropomatiformes; family Pempheridae; genus Pempheris; species Pempheris klunzingeri. The sequence continues at coordinate 641,557 of NC_092029.1, read as the reverse complement.
TCACCTCACCTGACTTCAGAGAATAAAACGTTTTGTTCTGATCGTGAGAGAAAGATTCTGTTTTTATCGCTGCACGACCACTGAAAATACTCCACAGGGTCTTTTTTATTCACACTCCCGACTATTAGAGTCACAGAAGGACCGCAAAGAGACAAAACAACCAGAGACAGACAATATTTGCTGTAAATGGACAAGAAATAACCCAAAAAAACACACAAAACTAAAAATAGACACAAAGAGCCGTTCTATCGCTCTCATCAAACACACCAGACTCCATTCACAAAAACACTCGTTTTAAACTCACAGAACACACAGTAACACACACACACTGACTGATGGAGGCAGCAGCTCTAAAATCCCTGTTTTAGTGAATGTAGTCTGGTGTGTGTGCTGTTTGTGGTTAAACCAACAGGATCTTCCAGGTCTCTCTCTGTAGGGATCCTTTCCATGATGCTGTCACACACTTAGAATAACACTCTGAGCCTGTCAGTGGATCAAACAAGCTCTTTTAGTGGACCTACTGTGATCAGGTGCAGTTGTCCCAAAGGATCACGTTGCAGCCATTGCAGCCCGTTTGGTGGCTGCTGGCTGAGGTGATCTACTGGACCAGTTCCAACACTTTTACTACCTCCCAGTCACTCAGACACCAGGATGAGGACAGAGAGGATCATGGGTAGAAACAGCTTCAAAGGTGAATGTTTTTAGTGAACTGTTCTGGATCCTTCTTGTGTTTCACTCGATCATTAAACCTCCAGTTTGACATAAAGTTGCAGGTTTGTGATGTCGGAGCTTCTGTCGCTGTCCAAATAACAATAATAAGTCAGTGTGTGTGTGTGTGTGTGTGTGTGTGTACCTGTTGGGGCGTCACTGCGGTGATGCTGACTCGGTGTGTGTCGCCCCCTGCTGGTCACCGCCCGCCCCTGCAGCTCCCGGCTGTTTCTTTGTCTGCAGACTCCATCAGCTGGAAACAAAGAAGAGCAGCTTCCCTCTCACCACCTTCTCCAGCTTTGCTTTCATCTTCACTGGAAACAGATTTGTAGTAAAACATTTAAAAACAGTTTGCAGTGAAAGTCATTCACTGGATTTATCTGGATCTTTATTTTTCCCATGAACACTGTGAACACTCTCCCACTTCCTGGTTCTACAAACCACATTTGAGCCGCATTTCCACCGAAGGAACCTTTGAAAGATCTTTAAGTTCTGAGGTTTGTATTTACTGTAGAACACACACACACACACACTCACTCACACTCTCACACACACACACACACACACACACACATTTCTTAAACATTTATTGAAGATGTAAAAATGAACAAACAGCTGAAACAAACAAATTGGATCACAAGTTTGAAGACGTATTTTCACGTCACTGCGTCTTTAAGGCGACGACTGCAGTGGAAACCGAACCCTTGACCTCACAGCGTCCACGCGGCTTAAAGCAGGGTCTGATTGTCAGCCTGCTCTTTGGGATTTACAAGCGTCCTTGAATGCATCAATGGAAACAAAATCTAAAACTAGTTTTTCCTGAACTCCAACAAACACCTGAAAGTCTCATCGTGGTCCTCCGGTTTCTCTCTGAGGTTTCCTGCTCCTAGTCCTGCTGCTGCTCCTGCTGCTGCTCCTGCTGCTGCTCCTGCTGCTGCTCCTGCTGCTGCTGCTGCTGCTGCTCCTAGTCCTGCTGCTGCTCCTAGTCCTGCTCCTGCTCCTGCTGCTGCTGCTGCTGCTGCTCCTGCTCCTGCTCCTGCTCCTGCTCCTGCTCCTGCTCGGTGTCCTCCTCCTCTTGGGTGTTTTTTTGCCGATGACCCTCCGCTCCACCCTCAGCACCTCCTCGTACAGGTACGCCGGCTTCACGTCCAGCAGGAAGCAGAAGAGCTGCAGCAGCCAGACGAAGGTGCGAGGCAGCGTCGCCTCCACCTCCGAGTAATGACTCTTGCATTTCCTGAGGAGGAGGAAGAGGAGGATTAATCAGGACGTGATGATGTACGAAGGTAAACCAAAGGTGAGGTCACGTCAGACGTCTCCTTCACTCTTTAATGAGCTTTAATAAACTCTGTAACAGCTTGGTGCTTTATTACAGACTAAAAACTTTAGAGACTTCTTGTTCTTCTAACTTTTCCAAACATCATGTGACCTCGCTGAAGCAGACCGAGCGACCTACTGCGGCCGGCAGGGTCGGAGCGCCGGGTGCCAGTATGTGGCGTTCGAGGGGGTCAGGACGTCGCGCTTCGGGGTCACGACTCGGTCCAGCTTCTTCTGGTGCAGACTGGGGCCGTCGGCGCCGTCCTCTTCCCCCCAGCAGAACCTGAAGCTCGAGGGGGGGGCGCGCTCGACGCCCGCCGGACGTCTGGACAGCTTCTCAAAGCAGATCTGAACCTGCTCGGCTATTCCTGCTCAGACACACACACATTTTTACAGTCAGTAATCAGGCACCATGATGTCTGATATCAGCTGAGAAACCACAGCAGTAAGACGCTGCTCTCACTCCGGTATGTTGAAACCTTCAAAAACAGGAATTTTACCTCACAGCATATCAAGATTTAGTTTGTTTTATCATGTGTTGCACAAAAACTGTGTTGAATCCAAACTGACTCTCACAATAACACAAACAATCCAACCATTCGAGGCAGCAGAGCAACTGCTGCGTTAAATTTGTTTTTTTTTGGCTTTGAAGACAACATCAGGCTCAGAGTGTTATTCTAAGTGTGTGACAGCATCATGGAAAGGATCCCTACAGAGAGAGACCTGGAAGATCCTTTTGGTTTAACCACAAACAGCACACACACCAGACTACATTCACTAAAACAGGGATTTTAGAGAACAGGACACAGGAGCTGCTGCTCTGCTGCTGCCTCCATCAGGTAGTGTGTTTATTGTGTTATTGTGTGACTTTGGTGTTTTAAATGTTTTAAATGAACACCAAAGTGTCTGAAGTACTGAACTGAATATTTATGTAACACACAACAACACACACCAACACACTGACTGATGGAGGCAGCAGCAGAGCAGCAGTTCCTGAGTCCTGTTCTCTAAAATCCCTGTTTTAGTGAATGTAGTCTGGTGTGTGTGCTGTTTGTGGTTAAACCAAAAGGATCTTCCAGGTCTCTCTCTGTAGGGATCCTTTCCATGATGCTGTCACACACTTAGAATAACACTCTGAGCCTGTCAGTGGATCAAACAAGCTCTTTTAGTGGACCTACTGTGATCAGGTGCAGTTGTCCCAAAGGATCACGTTGCAGCCATTGCAGCCCGTTTGGTGTCTGCTGGCTGAGGTGATCTACTGGACCAGTTCCAACACTTTTACTACCTACCAGTCACTCACACACCAGGATGAGGACACAGAGGACCCAGGTACAGACTTTGATGTACAAACTCAGAATCTTACTTTTCTTCTTAATCACAACACATTTCTTCTTCATGTTGGGGTAAAAAGGTTTCTTGGCCCTCCACTGTTTCCTGCCGAGGAGATGGAAAGAAATAATCAGTACTGTAGATGAATGAAAACTGGTTTATTTTTAAAGGCTAATAAATGTGAAACAGGCAAACATCCCTTCAAACAGCTTCTAACACCTTAATCATCAACCAGTTATCTACACAGACACCCTTGAATATAAACTTACTTCAGTTTATGAATTTAGTGCCTATTAAGAATATTTATAAAATCATTTTGTTTAACCACAAACAGCCGCTAAATCACTGGGTTCAAAGCCACCAGACTCTATTGACAAAAACAGTCATTTTACAACGGAGTCGCTGCTCTGCTGCTGCCTCGATCAATTAGTCTGATTGTGTTGTTGCGTGACTTTGGTGTTTTAAACGGTTAGTTTGGATCCAACACAACATTTGTGTAACATCAAATAACACAAGCAAACCAACCCATTCAGGCAGAAGCAGACCCGCAGCTCTCTTGTTCTAAGAGGTAAAATGAATGTTTTTGTGAATGGAGTCTGGTGTGTTTGAAGAGAGCGATATAACGGCTGTAAGGGTTTATCTCTGAGGTTTGATGTCTTCAATACTTTAAAATCACACAAAATATTCAATCAAAAATTTCACATTTCCAACACATAAATTCAGCCGAAGATTTAAGTCTGCTAGAAAGTCCTGGAAAGGTGATTCATCTCTCACCTGGCGAGGTCCTGATCTCTCCGGCGCCGAGCTCGGGTCAGAGCGGCCTGCAGCAGCCGGTACCACCTCCTCAGGCTAAACATGGTCCCTGAAAGCAGCAGACAGTTTGGCTGATCCTGATTTCTGTAACCATGACTGATTTCTCCCCGTCATGTTTCTCTGGTGTTAAAGAAAGTATTAGATATTCTAAAGGACTTTCATCGCTACGGTTTTTAGCAAATTCCCGAGGCGTTCGGGGCCTCACCTGTGTCGTCCTGCGCTCCCGCCTCATTGGATAATTCCCTAAAAGACACAAAACTTTTAAATGTGTTTTTAGAAACCGTCTCTGTTAACAGCTTCAGTTCTGCAGACAGGAAACGCATCACAGCCTGTCTTGTTCCTGATTGGACGCATTTCAGAGCCAATCAGGAACAAGCGTGGGTTTAAGTTCATTAAAGGGTCAGTTCACCCAGTTTGGACTTTGGTGAAATGACCCTTTAATCTTTGCAGTCATTACCACTCGGTGTGGTCGTCCAGGCCGAAGATGACCTTCATGGTGACGACGATGAGGGCGGCGGTCTGCACGTCGTACCGTGGCAGGACGGGTCGGGACGAGCGGTCGAGCGTGTGGAGCGTGTGATCGGCCATGCCGGCGCGCTCCATCAGCCTGCACACCCACGGGTGGAGCTCGTCTGGGGAGCGGAGACAGGAAACAACCGGCACATTGTAACCTCAAAACTTAGCGTCAGCGGCTTAGCGAGCGTCAGCGGTGCGGTTACCGGGCAGATTCAGGTCGGTCAGGTAGCGCAGGCTGAGCAGCGCCGGGTGCAGCAGACTCTGACGACTGATTGGAGGAAAAGCAGGAAGCTCCAGGAAGAGGACGAGAGACTGAGCCTCCCGGTGGACCGCCGGGTGGGACGGGACGCTCTGTGGAACGAAACAAACTCACCTGACTCTCTGAGGGAATGTACAGAGCGTGTTCTCTGTGATTTGGGTGAACTGGCCCTATAAACAGGTGATCGATCACAGTATTGATCCCCTATCGGGGGCTGACGGATGTCTGACCTCCACCTTGAAGAGGAGGACGTCTTTGCCTTCGAGCTTCATCTCCTCAGGAAGTTCCTCAGAGGCGTTCACGAACGGGACGTGGCCCTCGTTCACCAGCCTGAGAAACAAACGCTTCAATCAAACGCTCCTGGAGAGCTTGTCTCTATCCAACATCCAGGTGTGTGTGTGTGTGTGTGTGTGTGTGTGTGTGTGTGTGTGTCACCTGAGCAGGTCGCTGAGCGTCAGCGCCTCACGGCTCCAGGTCAGAGCGAGGTGGATCAGAGCCAGGGTCGTCTTCATGCTTGTGACGTTGCGGCGCCGCCTCAGCTGCGGCGACAGGTAGCTGGCAGCGTCCACGGAGCCCGAACACAGCGACCAATCACTGGAGGCCTCTGAGGAGGTAAAGGAGCAGTTCACCTACTTCAGTCTGTCAGACATCAAAGTAAAATACACTTAAAAGTTCCAGAACTGACACATAAACATTTTCTGTCCCCTATAAAAGTAAAAGCTCATTTTATTTTGAAAAACACAGAATATGATTGTTGTTCACACCTGCGTTGGACCCGGCAGCGCCGGACGGGTCCGTCTCACTGGCCGACACGGCAGACGACGCAGCAGCGCTCTCCGAGTCCGAGTCCGTACGGCGCTGAGGACAGAAACCATGACAGCAAAAACTCCAGAGACAAGATTTACTAATAAAAAGAATAAAAACACATGTGATCAAAATATCTGAACATCACTAAATAATAATAATAATAATAATAATAATAATAATGATAATAATAATAGTAATAACAATAATAATAAATAATAATAATAACTACATTGGAGAAATCATGATAGAAACTAATAAAATATATCTAAAAATTCAACAAATAAATAAATTAAGAACAACATATTAAAATTGATTAATTAAAAACGATTTCAAGAAAATAAAAACTTGAATTGGAAAAAACACGATAAAAATTATATTAAAATATAAAAACGACAAAAATATTGAAAACAATTCAAACTAAATATGAAAAAATGTAGAGGAAAAACATTATAACACATTTATTTAAAAATACCTCAACAATATAGAAATAAAACAATAAAACATCCAGATTATAAAAAATAACCTTTTTTTTTTTTTTTAAACAAATTTTAAAAATATTAAAACAACACAAATAAATACTATAAAACACAGACAGGTGAAAAGTGACCTCACCAGTTTTAACTTGGAGCTTCTCTCCGGCTTGTGGGTGAACGCATGTCGACTCTTCTGCAGGTAAAGTCTCCACAGCTGACAGAGCACGTCGTCCTGAAAGGACACCTTCACGTCAGGCTGGTCCTGCTCCAGCTGCCCCCCCCCCATGGTTCATTAAGAGGAGTGAGAACAGACCTTAAAGTGTGGACGGACCCCCAGCCTGAGCAGAGCGTCGGCCTGGCTCCTCAGGATGAACTGGAAACCCTCACAGATCCTCCACTGACGCCCTCGCTCTGAAAACACAAGAAGGAGGAGTCGAGATCATCCTCTGTGTCCTCATCCTGGTGTCTGAGTGACTGTAGGTAGTAAAAGTGTTGGAACTGGTCCAGTAGATCACCTCAGCCAGCAGACACCAAACGGGCTGCAATGGCTGCAACGTGATCCTTTGGGACAACTGCACCTGATCACAGTAGGTCCACTAAAAGAGCTTGTTTGATCCACTGACAGGCTCAGAGTGTTATTCTAAGTGTGTGACAGCATCATGGAAAGGATCCCTACAGAGAGAGACCTGGAAGATCCTTTTGGTTTAACCACAAACAGCACACACACCAGACTACATTCACTAAAACAGGGATTTTAGAGCTGCTGCTCCATCAGTCAGTGTGTTTGTGTTACACAGATATCATGTTGGATCTGAATGAACCCTTCAACTCACCAAAGTCACATGATAACAGACTCACTGACTGATGGAGGCAGCAGCTCCTGTGTAAAATGACCATTTTTCTCAATGTACATTCACACATTCATGTCTGTGAATGTGCGCCTGACCTTTGACCTCCTGTGTTTGGACAGAACCACGTACCGGGCCTCTTGGATCCGGTTCCCTTGCTGATGACGGAGACCCTGGAGGAGCCCTGGAGGATGGTGGTGGGGTCCACCACCTCTCTGGTTCTCTGAGGACGGAAAAACATGCTGAGAGACAGACACAGACGGGCAGACAGACAGACAGACAGACAGACAGACGGGCTCATGCTGCAGGAGCTTCAGGCCTGTGGCTGCTTGTGGTTTTATCACCACAAATCTGCTGCGGACTAAAAATCATTTTCCAATGACGTCACCACTGCGGTACGAGCCAATCAGCAGCCCAGCTGGCCCAGAGGCATGATGGGACGGGGCCTACTGCAGATGTTCCTGGACGTAAACCTGGATGTGGTGTGTGCACCGAACATCTAACCTAGTCTCTGTACTGGAGCCTAAAACTCCCTCTGTCACACTTCAGGAAAGATGTTCGGATGTTCGTCACTTTATTAAACGCTGTAAAATGTTGAGGGACTCTGGTGCAGCGCTGCGTTCAAGTCCGCTTACCTCGATGACGTTGTGACAGGATCTGCAGTAGAAACGACCCTCGTCTGAGACTCCCCAATCCACCGCCGAGCACAGAGCACAGGGCTCCCTGTACCCAGCCTGAACACACACACACACACACACACACACACACACACACACACACACAGTGTTTCAGTCTGTCAGTTCAGACTGTGTTGATACTGTAATGATAAAGTTAGTTAATAACCCCAAGACTTTAAACAAAAGCTTTCATTTATCATAATAGTATTATTATTACTATATTAAAACACACAGCTCAGATTATGGAGGACTAATAACACATGAAGCCATGACTCCGTTCACAACATCAATATTTTCACTTTCCTCGCTTGATGGAAATTTCGTTCAAGTCTTGAAACTATTTTACAACTTTATCATAAATTCGGCAAACAAATGTTGGCTGTGGTGTCATTTAAAGGAATTATTAGGGAGTCAGAACAGTTGAGTCCTGACTTCTCATTGATGCATTAATGTTGTATTTAAGTAGATTTTCATTCTTACTGGACCTGAGAACATGAACCGATTGTTAAACCGGCTCGAAGAAGTTCAGTAAAAAGTCTAAAATTGATCTATGCATTAGTTATAATATGTCTTACGCTTGAAATAACACAAATCCAGCAAATTATTGAATGGAGTCTGGTATGGACCGTCTAGCTAACACAACTTCTCTGTGCTCATTTGCTAACTGTACGTAGGTAACGTGCGCCGCCATTTCTATCGACGTAACGGAAACGTGCAGCGTTAATTACCGTTTCTTCTTCGTCCATTTCAACTGTAAAGGAGCAGTTTTAATGTGTAATCCCAGATTCAAGCAGTAGCCACAGGTCCACATGTGGAGGGTGTGTTTCCTCCTTCTTCTTCTTCTTCTTCTTCTGTTGCTGCTTCTTCTTCTTCTTCTGTCATTTACGGTGGTGTGGCCGCCTCAGTGCTGCCGCTCACAGTCCGGAAGAGGAACTCATTATTATAGATAGACAGACAGACAGACAGACAGACAGACAGACAGACAGACAGACAGACAGATAGATAGACAGATAGACAGACAGACAGACAGACAGACAGACAGATCATTTATATCAAATATTACTTTTATTATGTTTTTAAAAAAAAGACAAAAACATTTGAGCTGCATCAGTCATCCATCAGTCACCCATCAGTCACCCACCAGTCACCCACCAGTCATCCATCAGTCACCCACCAGTCACCCATCAGTCACCTCTATCAGTCACCCACCAGTCATCCATCAGTCACCTCTATCAGTCATCCACCAGTCACCTCTATCAGTCACCCACCAGTCATCCATCAGTCACCCACCAGTCACCCATCAGTCACCTCTATCAGTCACCCACCAGTCATCCATCAGTCACCTCTATCAGTCATCCACCAGTCACCTCTATCAGTCACCCACCAGTCACCCACCAGTCACCCATCAGTCACCCACCAGTCACCCATCAGTCACCTCTATCAGTCATCCACCAGTCACCCACCAGTCACCCACCAGTCATCCATCAGTCACCTCTATCAGTCACCCACCAGTCATCCATCAGTCACCTCTATCAGTCATCCACCAGTCACCCACCAGTCACCCATCAGTCACCTCTATCAGTCATCCATCAGTCACCTCTATCAGTCACCCACCAGTCATCCATCAGTCACCTCTATCAGTCATCCACCAGTCACCTCTATCAGTCACCCACCAGTCATCCATCAGTCACCTCTATCAGTCACCCACCAGTCATCCATCAGTCACCTCTATCAGTCATCCACCAGTCACCCACCAGTCACCCATCAGTCACCTCTATCAGTCATCCATCAGTCACCTCTATCAGTCACCCACCAGTCATCCATCAGTCACCTCTATCAGTCACCCACCAGTCATCCATCAGTCACCCACCAGTCATCCATCAGTCACCCATCAGTCACCCATCAGTCACCTCTATCAGTCACCCACCAGTCATCCATCAGTCACCCATCAGTCACCTCTATCAGTCACCCACCAGTCACCCACCAGTCATCCATCAGTCACCCACCAGTCACCCATCAGTCACCTCTATCAGTCATCCACCAGTCACCTCTATCAGTCACCCACCAGTCATCCATCAGTCACCCATCAGTCACCTCTATCAGTCATCCACCAGTCACCTCTATCAGTCATCCACCAGTCACCCACCAGTCACCTCTATCAGTCACCCACCAGTCACCCATCAGTCACCTCTATCAGTCACCCACCAGTCACCTCTATCAGTCACCCACCAGTCATCCATCAGTCACCCATCAGTCACCTCTATCAGTCACCCACCAGTCACCTCTATCAGTCACCCACCAGTCATCCATCAGTCACCCACCAGTCACCCATCAGTCACCTCTATCAGTCACCCATCAGTCACCTCTATCAGTCACCTCTATCAGTCATCCATCAGTCACCTCTATCAGTCACCCACCAGTCATCCATCAGTCATCCATCAGTCACCTCTATCAGTCACCCATCAGTCACCTCTATCAGTCACCCACCAGTCACCTCTATCAGTCACCCACCAGTCACCTCTATCAGTCATCCATCAGTCACCCATCAGTCACCCACCAGTCACCTCTATCAGTCACCCACCAGTCACCCATCAGTCACCTCTATCAGTCACCCACCAGTCATCCATCAGTCATCCATCAGTCACCTCTATCAGTCACCCATCAGTCACCTCTATCAGTCATCCACCAGTCACCTCTATCAGTCACCCACCAGTCACCCATCAGTCACCTCTATCAGTCACCCACCAGTCATCCATCAGTCACCCATCAGTCACCTCTATCAGTCACCCATCAGTCACCTCTATCAGTCATCCACCAGTCACCTCTATCAGTCACCCACCAGTCATCCATCAGTCACCCACCAGTCACCCATCAGTCACCCACCAGTCACCCATCAGTCACCTCTATCAGTCACCCACCAGTCACCTCTATCAGTCACCCACCAGTCACCCATCAGTCACCTCTATCAGTCATCCATCAGTCACCCACCAGTCATCCATCAGTCACCCACCAGTCACCCATCAGTCACCCACCAGTCACCTCTATCAGTCACCCACCAGTCATCCACCAGTCACCCGTCAGTCATCCACCAGTCACCCACCAGTCACCTCTATCAGTCATCCATCAGTCACCCACCAGTCACCCATCAGTCATCCACCAGTCACCCGTCAGTCATCCACCAGTCACCCATCAGTCACCTCTATCAGTCACCCACCAGTCACCTCTATCAGTCACCCACCAGTCATCCATCAGTCACCCACCAGTCACCTCTATCAGTCACCCACCAGTCACCTCTATCAGTCACCCACCAGTCATCCACCAGTCACCCGTCAGTCACCCGTCAGTCATCCACCAGTCACCCACCAGTCACCTCTATCAGTCATCCACCAGTCATCCATCAGTCACCCACCAGTCATCCATCAGTCACCCACCAGTCATCCATCAGTCACCCACCAGTCACCTCTATCAGTCACCCACCAGTCATCCATCAGTCACCCACCAGTCACCTCTATCAGTCACCCACCAGTCACCTCTATCAGTCACCCACCAGTCACCCATCAGTCACCCACCAGTCACCCACCAGTCACCCATCAGTCACCCACCAGTCACCCATCAGTCACCCACCAGTCACCCATCAGTCACCCACCAGTCACCTCTATCAGTCACCCACCAGTCACCCATCAGTCACCTCTATCAGTCACCCACCAGTCACCCATCAGTCACCCACCAGTCACCTCTATCAGTCACCCACCAGTCACCCACCAGTCACCTCTATCAGTCACCCACCAGTCACCCATCAGTCACCTCTATCAGTCACCCACCAGTCACCCATCAGTCACCCATCAGTCACCCATCAGTCACCTCTATCAGTCACCCACCAGTCACCCATCAGTCACCCATCAGTCACCCACCAGTCACCCACCAGTCACCCACCAGTCACCCATCAGTCACCCACCAGTCACCCACCAGTCACCCATCAGTCACCCACCAGTCACCCATCAGTCACCCGTCAGTCACCCGTCAGTCACCTCTATCAGTCTAACTGAATAAACATGACTAAATGTCCCTTCGGTGTCTGATGGTCCAGATAATCTCAGTAGAGGATCTGGATGAGATCAGATGGTAAAAATAGAGCTGCCAGATGTCTGTCTGTCTGTCTGCCTGTCTGTCTGTCTGTCTGTCTGTCTGTTATATAAGAGGAACGACAGACAGGTTTCACCTCCATCAACACTGTAGAAAATAAACCGGTTTGATTTATTTGTTTGTTTATTTATTTGAATTTTTTTCGGATTTGAACCAACGTGACGTCAAACTCACGACAATAAGAGCACTATACGCCGGTGGACTTTCAAAATAAAACATTTTCTGTGAAGTTCAGTCAACAGAATTTAAGCCCCAGCAGTGACTGAGGATTTAAAACGGATTAATTACGACTGAACAGATGAATAATAATCTTTTATCTAATCCATGATTTGCTTTGTGGTTGGAGAGATAAGGACTCAGAATTGTTGTGCTTTTATTTATCTTATTTTATTAATTATATAAATAGTATTTGTTCATGATTATTGTTTTTTTTTAAATAAAAATGTAAATATTCATCACGTAGTTTTATTTTGTATTTATTTAGATATGTTTATTTCGTTGGGGGGCATCTCTCAGGAACGTGGACGCAATATTTAATGTTTCATCAATATCTGTTTTCTTAGTTGTTTATCTGTCATGTCTATATTCATTATGCTAATTCTATTTATTCATATTTCTGTTTTTTACCTCTTTATTTATTTTAAAGCACTGCATTCCCGTAGTTGGTAAAATTTAGCTTCAAAATATCAAAAACTTGATCAAATATAAAATATTTAAATGCACTTTCGTTGGTTATTTCGTTTGTTGAACGGGGTGCTTTTATTGTGAAGGCAGAGAGGTGGACTTCCGTCCCGCATGTCCCGGATGTCGCTAGCTTGACTCCGCAGCTGTTTGTCTTCCTGGTTTTTTGGGGACTGACGCGTTTTTTCCTGCCTGTTTTCAAACATTAAGACTTTCAGGGGCCGAGATTCACTTAGACTTCTTCCAGAAATGTGTTTTTAAAGTCCAGTTTGCTTCTAAACTGTCGGCAAAGTCTACAAATCTGATGCCGGAGACAGAAAAGTGAAGCCGCGACCTTTTCCGTCAGTCGGCGGATTAAAACCTCCAACATGAGACAAGAAGTCACTTTTTTCACGGTTTTCTTCGCGTTAGCAGAAGCAGCCGCTCCTCCGGCCGCAGACACGGAGCAGGAACACCTGAGTGAGTCCCACTTATTGATTAGTGTCCATTATTAAAGAGGTTCGTGTTCAGTGTGGAGCTATGGAGGCTCAACGCTGCCACACGACCCATCACACATCAAGACACGATCAGAAAGTCTTAATGTGGAAAAAATCATTTCAAAAAAGGCAGTTATTAATGTGAATGAGTCTTTAATTAGTTTTCAACACACACAGATTTAATACACGTAATTTCTAATGAAAAGAGTTTTAATGTGGAAAAAAAAGGTTTCCACAAACAAATTGAGCTGTTAGTGTGAAAATCCTTTAACAGGAAATTTTAACATGACAAACGATCCTTAAATGTTTAAAAGAGCTTTTGACATGAAAAAAGTTGCTATGAGCAACAAAGTCCTTCACATGTTAAAAGAGATTTTTGTTGCATCAAAATAATAAAAATAATTATAAAATAATTTGAATAACAAAAAGAGATTATGAGTCAAAATGTTTATTTCAAAGTCACAGTTATGATTCTGTCAGAATATCGGTTTAATATCTAGTGTTTTCTACATACATAATATTTAATGTTTCATATTGTGCTAAAATGAGAGATAATTAATAAAAATGAGCAGATAGGAAGTCCAAGTCAAAATGTTCGGTTTTAAGACGAAATAATGTGATAATGAAGAAACGGATGAAGATTAAAAATGAGCAGGACGTTTCTGACTTTATTTGTCACGTCGTACTTAAATATCTACGACTGTCACGTGATGTAAACACGATGTTCATGTTGAAATAAAAAGAGAGACGTCACACCGTAGAGAGGATAAATACCAAACAATGATCATACTGAGAATGTTCACTTGATCACAATCATTGAACGATGACACATTCATTCACTGCTGTCGGTCAGATTGATGAAATCAGACGATGGCGTCATGTGACCTCTTGTATGACATCACCGTTCCCTCTGCAGCGTCTCTCGGGTCGATGCTGGACCACTTCGACGTGCTGCCTCTCTCCCGCCTGCAGACGCACTCCGTCCGCCGCCGCGACGCCCAGACGCACGCTCACGTGGAGAAGCTGCTCAGCTTCGACGCCCTGCAGAGGTCAGAGTTCACGGGCCGCTCAGCTCCAGGCTCCTCACGGGCTGCACAGGGAAACAGTGTGTGTGTGTGTGTGTGTGTTTGCAGGCAGTTCAGGCTCTACCTGCGGACCAACGATCAGCTGTTCACCGAGGACTTCAGGGCCGTGGTCGTGGACGAGGACGGCGGCGAGCGAAGCTACTCGGTCAACAGACACAACTACTTCACCGGACACGTCATCGGTAACGGCAAACAGAATCGGCGCCCAGGAGGCGACGGGTGGCTGCAGATCTCTGCCTCACCGCTGTGCTTCTTCTTCAGGGGAGGAAAACTCTCGTGTTCAGGCTCACATGGACGACCGCGAGTTCTCGGCGCACATCCTGACCGACGAGGCCGAGTACAACATCGAGGTGACGCACAGGCAGAGCGAGCGCTTCTCTGAACACCAGCCGTCTCCCACGGTAACTCCTCTTCCTCCTCTTCCCTCTCTGTCCTCAGCCTCTGTGGCGGTTCACGTCGGCGCCGCCCGACGGTCGTCTGCTGGTGTATCGCTCCGAGGACATCAGGAACCTGAGCCGGCTGCAGCGGCCTTCAGTCTGCGGCTACATGACCTCCGACGGCAGCCGCCTCCTCCCTGACGGCGTCAAAACGGCCACGAAGGAGGACGGAGAGGAAGAAGGTCGGCAGGTTTTAGCACAGAGAGAAGAACGTGCGTCACATGACATGACAAAGTTATGCTCAGGCTTTTTTTAAATAATGAGAAAAGATCTTGAAGAAAGAGCATTAAACACAACTTTTAATGTGAAAAACATTCAAACAAGGGCCTTTAACATGAAAAGAAGAGCTTTTATTGTGAAAAGAGGAGCATTAAAGGAGGTGTAGCCATGAAGCTTTTAATGTGAAACATGTTTTCATCTCTAATGTGAAAAACAGAGCTTTAAACATAAAAAAGGAGCTTTTATTGTGAAAAGGGATCCACTTGGAAAAAACAGAGATCACTAAGTTCTGATTGCAGATAGAACCTGATAAACCTGTCACAACAAAAGGCTTTTACTGTGAAGCAGCGGCAGGAAGTGCTGAGTGTGTCTGACCTGTCTGTGGTGTCTGACCTGTCTGTGGTGTCTGGACCTGTCTGTGGTGTCTGACCTGTCTGTGGTGTCTGGACCTGTCTGTGGTGTCTGACCTGTCTGTGGTGTCTGGACCTGTCTGTGGTGTCTGACCTGTCTGTGGTGTCTGACCTGTCTGTGGTGTCTGGACCTGTCTGTGGTGTCTGACCTGTCTGTGGTGTCTGACCTGTCTGTGGTGTCTGGACCTGGTCAGTGCTGCGGGGGAGGCGTCAGGTCCACGACCACCTGAGGAACACCTGCCCCCTGCTGCTGGTGGCCGACCATCGCTTCTTCAAACACATGGGCCGGGAGGAGGAGAGCACCACCCTCAACTACCTGGTCAGCACGCCGTCCGCCCGCACGCTCAGTCGCCCACCACCCCACGCTAACACCCCCCCCGTCTGTTTCCAGATCGAGCTGATCGACCGCGTGGACGACATCTACAGGAACACGTCGTGGGACGATGAGTTCACAGGTTACGGCGTCCAGATCCAGCAGGTGAGGAGCACGACGGGACAGGAAGGTGACCCGGAGGGGGGGCGGGGCTCTGAAGCTCCGGCCATCTAAACGGTTTGTCTCCCGTTAGATCATCATCGAGAAAAGTCCGACGCCCGTACCGCCGGGAAGAAGTCACTTCAACATGAGAGGAAGTCCAGCGGAGGGCAGAGACGTGTGGGATGTCAAGAAGCTGCTGGAGGTAACGGTTTCTACCCATGATCCTCTCTCCGGCCTCCCTACCTCATCACTGCGCTGAACCGTTCGGGTTTTCTGTGGAAGTCTTGGCGGGTTCAGCCACCCTCCGTGTTTTAGGAGCGAAGTATCTCGTCTCTGAATGTGTGCCGCTCCGTGTCCCTGCAGCAGTTCAGCGTGGACATGGCAGAGAAAGCCTCCAACGTGTGCCTGGCTCACCTCTTCACCTACCAGGACTTTGATGAGGGCACGCTGGGCCTGGCCTACGTCGCCCCGTCCAAACCGGACATCCCCGGGGGGCTGTGCTCCAAAGGTGACGTCCCGCTGCCTCATCGCACCCTCACACACTTTGACGGGATCCATTCTGACTTCTCACTCTGCTCTTTGTGTCCTGAAGCGTGTCCTTCGTCCTCGAACGAGCAAAGAGCGATCTACCTCAACACCGGCCTGACCAGCACAAAGAACTACGGGAAGACCATCCTGACCAAGGTGGGGGGGCTGTTACTCAAACTGGACCCCTGTGGTCACATTTCACTGAACCAGCTTCCTCATTAAATAATTCATGTTATTATATATTAAACTGATGTTGATTTAAAGGGCCACTCCGCTGTTTCTCCCCATGATCCTCTGTGTCCTCATCCTGGTGTGTGAGTGACTGGTAGGTAGTAAAAGTATTGGAACTGGTCCAGTAGATCACCTCAGCCAGCAGACACCAAACGGGCTGCAATGGCTGCAACGTGATCCTTTGGGACAACTGCACCTGATCACAGTAGGTCCACTAAAAGAGCTTGTTTGATCCACTGACAGGCTCAGAGTGTTATTCTAAGTGTGTGACAGCATCATGGAAAGGATCCCTACAGAGAGAGACCTGGAAGATCCTTTTGGTTTAACCACAAACAGCACACACACCAGACTACATTCACTAAAACAGGGATTTTAGAGAACAGGACACAGGAGCTGCTGCTCTGCTGATCGCTGATCATTTAGTTTGTTTGTGTTATTGTGTGATACACAATCATCATGTAGGACACAAACTAACTCTCTATAACACCAGAGTCACTACCTGGTGGAGGCAGCAGCAGACCAGCAGCTCCTGTGTTCTTTGAGCTAAAATCCCTGTTTTTTTAATGGAGTCTGGTTTGTTTGAAGCGAGGTGCAGTTGTCCCAAAGGATCACGTTGCAGCCATTGCAGCCCGTTTGGTGGCTGCTGACTGAGGTGATCTACTGGACCAGTTCCAACACTTTTACTACCTACCAGGATGTGGACAGAGAGGACCGGGGGTAGAAACAGTGAATTGACCTGTTGGGATCTTCCCTCAGTCTGCTGACCTCAGACTGAACAGACTTCCCGGCAGCAGGGGGGTAGTTGATCAGTTTGCCGTCTCCACAGGAAGCCGACCTGGTGACGACTCACGAGCTCGGTCACAACTTTGGGGCCGAACACGACCCCGACAACATCCCGTACTGCGCCCCGCGAGAGGACCAGGGGGGGAAGTTCGTCATGTACCCCATCGCCGTGAGCGGTGACCATGTCAACAACAAGGTGCCCCCCCGTCTGTTTGCCACTCTGAGTGCCGTTTCTCCAGGTGGACGCCCGTTTAATGACGATGAACTGTGTCCTGTGTGTCCAGCTGTTCTCCAACTGCAGTAAGCGCTCCATCGTGAAGCGCCTGAGGTCCAAGGCTCCGTCCTGCTTCAAGCAGAGGAACGTCAACGTGTGCGGTAACTCTCGGGTGGAGCGGGGCGAGCAGTGCGACCCGGGGCTGCTGCACATCAACTCAGACCGCTGCTGCACCCCCGACTGCAGGCTGAGGGCCGGAGCTCAGTGCAGGTCAGAGACAGACACCAAATACTTCATCTGCTCTGTTTTCTGTGTGAGGAAGTCCAGCCTGTGCAAATTCAGCTGGACTTTGTTAAAGGGTCATTCTGCTGTTTTCAAACCTGAGCCCCATTTGTACATATTCAGGTCCATTTTTGTTGCACACTGGTGGGTGTAAAAAGAGTTGGTCCAGTAGATCACAGTAAAACAGCAGCAGCTCCTGTGTTCTCTGAGGTAAAATCACTGTTTTTGTCAATGGAGTCTGGTGGCTTTGAAGACATTGGTAGAACAGCTGTTCCTCGCCAAAAAACATAAGTCTACTTCCTATACTGAGCTGTTTCACTCACTGTTTCTTAACACACAGGACTTTGTGGGAGTTTACATGGTTAGTTGATCAAACTGACCCTGACCACAGACACACTGACTGATGGAGGCAGCAGCTCCTGTGTCCTGCTCTCTAAAATCCCTGTTTTAGTGAATGTAGTCTGGTGTGTGTGCAGAGAGCGATGTAAAGGCTGTTTGTGGTGTTGGTAGGCGGTACGTTGGCATGTCATTCCCAACACAGCCTCTCTCCGTGTTCAGCGACAGGAACAGCGCGTGCTGTAAAAACTGCGGTTTCGAGTCCGAGGGTGAAGTCTGTCAGGAGCCCATCGACGCCACCTGCAAAGGACACTCGTACTGCACAGGTGAGCTCAGGGCACAGGTGGGTCTGTGGTTGGTCGACGCTGATAAAAGAGTGTGTGAGTGACCGCGGGCCGTTTGTGTGGACAGGAAACAGCAGCGAGTGCCCCCCCCCAGAGAACGCCGCCGATAAGACCGTGTGCCTGGACAGCGGCGAGTGTCTGAACGGAGAGTGCGTCCCCTTCTGTCAGGCCGTCTTAAAGCTGCAGCCCTGCGCCTGCAACGGTACGACCCTCCACCCCGTGAGATCATGGCTGCTTCTGTGTGAGGCGTTTCTGAATCACTCGTCTGTACGGCCACAAGCTGCACAGACCCACCAGACCCACCAGACCCACCAGACCCACCAGACCCACCAGACCCATCAGACCCACCAGACCCACCAGACCCACCAGACCCACTAGACCCACTAGACCCACCAGACCCAGCAGACCCACCAGACCCACCAGACCCACCAGACCCAGCAGACCCAGCAGACCCACTAGACCCACCAGACCCACCAGACCCATCAGACCCATCAGACCCACCAGACCCACCAGACCCATCAGACCCACCAGACCGACTCCTTGGTTCCGAGTTCCTCCACAGGTTCCTGGTTCCAGTCAGTGGCTGAAGTTTCTTTTTCTTTCTTCTCTGCAGAAACAAACTCTTCGTGTAAAGTTTGCTGTCGCAGCAGCGGCGGCGTCTGCGCCCCCTACCGGGACCCGGCGGGCAACTTCCTGTTCCTGCGGAAAGGAAAACCGTGTACGGTGGGATTCTGTGACGGAGCGGTGAGTGAGAGTCCGCTGGGGGGGGGGCTCTGGAGTGACAGGTCACCTGACAGGTGTGTGTGTGTGTGTGTGTGTGTGTGCAGGGGAAGTGTATGAAGCAGGTCCAGGATGTGGTCGAGCGTCTGTGGGATTTCATCGACAAACTGGACATCAACACGTTCACCAAGTTCCTGGCCGACAACATCGTGGGCTCCGTGGTGGCGTTCTCTCTGCTCTTCTGGGTCCCTTTCAGCATCCTGGTCCACTGTGTGGTGGGTGTCCTTCAGTCCACGTCCTGTCAGGACCGCTGAGACCTGCGGGTCCGGGTCCAGGGGGCAGAAACACACTGAAGGTTTAAAGGAATCAAACACTGAAATGTTGAGTTAGAGTTTGAGGATTGAAACGCTCTCACTGTTCCTGCTCTTCGTCTGTTTCAGGACAAGAAGTTGGATAAACAATATGAGCAGAGCACCAAGTCTCTGTTCTTCCCCAGTGTGAGTACACACACACCCCGGGGGGGTCGGGGGGGTCACAGACGGTTTGGGAGGTGTGATGATGATCAGCTGGAAGCAGCAGCGGGCTCCTTTACTCTGAACCACACTGACTGGGACTGTGTTTTTTCCCAGAATGCCGAGCTCCTCAGCAGCCTCGAGTCCGCATCTGTTCGGATCTTCAAACCTCCGACCTTCCCCGCCTCCACCTCCTCCGGCGGGCTCCGCCTCCAGCCGTCCGGCCCCCAGCAGACCAGCACCCCCCCGGTCACCGGCCCCGCCCACGACACGTCCCCCGGCCACGGCTACCCGCCTCTGGACAGCCCCCGCATGGCCACCATCCAGGAGGACCCCAGCTTCGACTCACACCTGGACGAGGAGGCGCTGGAGGAGGCGTTCGGGAGGCCGGGGGGGTCGGGGGGGTCTGCTCGGCGCTCCTTTGAGGACCTGACGGAGAAAAACGGGACGAGTCGCAGCGAGAAGGCGATGCTGTTCAGACTGCAGAGGCAGCGGCAGGTGGACGCCAAGGAGACGCAGTGCTGAGGGGTGTCCCCTCAGCACTGCGGGGGGGGGTACTGCTCCCATGTCAGGTCCTCCTCTGCTGGGGGGTTTACACTCAGGTGTGACCACATGGTGACACGTTTCCCCGGAGATGCACCAGCATATCAGATCAGCACAGCTGGGACCCCCCCCCCCCCTTTATGAGAGACCCCCCCCACCATAGACTTTAATGTAAAGCACAAACTGAAGCAACAGAAAAGCTGCAGACTGAGAGTCAGAGAGCAGAGACATGAGGAGGTGGATGTGATCCAATAAGGTCCCTCAGTGACCCCCCCCTCCAGTGGTCAGAGGGTCCCTCAGTGACCCCCCCCCCAGTGGTCAGAGGGTCCCTCAGTGACCCCCCCCCAGTGGTCAGAGGGTCCCTCAGTGACCCCCCCTCCAGTGGTCAGAGGGTCCCTCAGTGACCCCCCCCCAGTGGTCAGAGGGTCCTACCGACACCCGTTTACCTCACTGAGTTTCCAGGTCGGCTCTGCTAACACTATGCTAGCTAGCATTAGCACTGCACTCTGACAGCTCACCTAGCTAACGTTAGCTTATCACCTATCAGTTAGCTCACGTTAGCTCGGTCAGTGCAGCCTGAGCTCCAACCAGGAAGTGTTAGCAGAGAACCCAGAACCACTAGAACCTGTTCTCCATCAGGATAAGAACTGTAGACAGTTATTAGCTACAGAGGATGAGCGCTAACAGGCTAATTGCTAGTTACAGAGGATGAGCGCTAACAGGCTAACTGCTAGTTATAGAGGATGAGCGCTAACAGGCTATCTGCTAGTTACAGAGGATGAGCGCTAACAGGCTAACTGCTAGTTACAGAGGATGAGCGCTAACAGGCTAACTGCTAGTTACAGAGGATGAGCGCTAACAGGCTAACTGCTAGTTACAGAGGATGAGCGCTAACAGGCTAACTGCTAGTTACAGAGGATGAGCGCTAACAGGCTAACTGCTGCTGTCCTGTCCTGCGTGTGCTGCTAACATCAGGCTACAGCTGCTAATATTAAGCTCATTTAAGGAAAACTGGTTTGGTTTTGTGTCCCCAAAATCAGCTAAGCTAAGCTAAGCTAAGCTAACACAGGGTCAGAAACACAGGGGCCTAGTTTAACACACGAGCATGTAGCATTAGCATGTAGCTTGCAGACAGAAAACCCTCTGAGGGTCTTTTTCAGTCTTTGGCAGGAACACATCAGACACCAGCAGCTAACCAGCAGCTAACCAGCAGCTAACCAGCAGCTAACCAGCATCTCTCTGCAGGGCGCCGTTACTTAACTTGGTTGGTTTAACTGGTTAGTTTCAGTGTGGTGCTGCTGGCGTCTACCTGGGGTGACGGTTCGTCCCCCCCCCATAAAGGGGCGTGCTGATGAGAGCCGCCCTGGATGACCTGATCTTTGCAGCAGCATTATTTAGAGTCCGTCCCCAAAATAAAGATCTCCTGGATTAATAATCACCTGGAGACTCTGAGGCTGCTGCATCCTGTTCTAATTATTCATTTCCTTATTTATTGGCCAGTAATATGATGGCAGCATTAAATGAAAGAGTTGAATGTCACATTTTGGGAGTCAGAAAAGATTAAAGGGAAAGTCTTCAAACTTCAAAACTCTTAGGTGAATTTCTACTAAACAGGAAACATAACTGGGTCTGAGGAGCCCACTGACACAGTAGGTCCACTAAAAGAGCTTGTTTGATCCACTGACAGGCTCAGAGTGTTATTCTAAGTGTGTGACAGCATCATGGAAAGGATCCCTACAGAGAGAGACCTGGAAGATCCTTTTGGTTTAACCACAAACAGCACACACACCAGACTACATTCACTAAAACAGGGATTTTAGAGAACAGGACACAGGAGCTGCTGCTCTGCTGCTGCCTCCATCAGTCAGTGTGTTACTGTGACTTTGGTGTTTTAAAGGATCAGTTCAGATCCAACACAATATTTGTCTAACACACAATAACACAGTCCCTATCTGGTGGGGGCAGCCGTAGACCAGAAGCTTTGGTGAACTGTGTGGTAAAATTACAGTTTTTGTGAATGGAGTCTGGTGTGTTTGGAGAGAGTAATTTAATGGACAAATAACAAACATTTTTGTATCCATCATCATTTGGAGCCCAAAATGTGCAAAAATTGGGCGAAGGTTTAAAAATACTGTAGTTATTCTTTAACATTAAAGTCCATTAAATCTCTTTGGGCTTTGGTCTGACAGATGTCACCTTGAACTTGTTTTACAGACTAAATGATTAACTGAGAAAATAATTATTCCAGGTCAAACTGCACTGAGAACCAAGGAAGTGTTTTAAAATGCATCAATGTTTGTGTCCCACAGCTGAATACCAGAGCCGGTCAGTGTCAATATACATGTCATCTGATCGGAGAGGTTCAAGGTTTGATTTCTAAGGATCCTTGAGGAGTCTGTGAGGAAAGCAAACACTGGATGACACGTGATCATCCAGTTCTTTAAAATGTCAAATATCTGAATGGAGTTTGGATGAGGACCCTGACAGCGTTTGACTCATGCTGCTGGAGTCCATTTTCACCAAAGTCAGTTTTAATTATTCTTAATTATGTTGTTATTATTAATTATTAGCAGTGCTGCATCAATGAAATGATCATTATCACAGATGAATCAATAACAAAATGAATTGTCAGTTGAAGTCCTGATTCAACGTTTTGGCTTCAAGAGACCTCACAAAAAGAACTTTATTCAAAAACCCCCGCTGTCGTTAAATTATGACGTCTAAACATTAAAATAGGAGCCAGATATTCTTCTCTAAAGTATTTAAGTAAGTAAAAGCACTGCAGAACGGTCAAAAGCTGATTACATCAAATATATAAATGATCAATTATATAAATTATTAATCTGGTGCCAAACATTTAATGATGTTAAAACAAGTGAGCAGAGAAGTATGAAGGAAGCTTAAGAAGAAATAAAGACCTGATTTCAAACATTTTCTCCTTTAGAGAGAATAAAGGTCAGTTATTGATCAACGGCACGATGAGATTTCAGATGGATGTTCATAGCTCATCATGTCAACAGTGATCAAAAGATTTGGATGAAAAATAAGAATAAAATAACTCCAGCTGTCAAACTGAGGTGAAACGTGTAGTTTGGTAAATATCGCCGCACATTAGCAGCTTTAAACCAAACTGTGTTTTGTTAATGAGATTCTGTCTAAAATGACAAACTGTGCCTTCTCTTCCTCTGTGGTGTTCACAAGCACAACAGTCAGCGCTCTTAATATGGTGCATTAAAGATAATGTGTGTGTTCTTCTATGCAGACGACGATGTGCCAAATGTGTTAAACAGGTGTGTTACGGTCACCGAGCGCTAAAGTGGAACGTGTTTACGTGTCGTCACTGCCGCCGTTTACCCATCAAATCCAAATAAAGTGTTTTACCGACTGTCCAGGTGGTTTTTCTGCAGGTTCACTAACAGACCGGTCAAAGATCAAATGTTCTCTGATATTTATTCACTGAATGCCGTCAGCCTGGTTTTAAATCCACCAACACCGTCCCAAACTGAATTTAAGAGCTGAGGAAACACTTTCAGAAGTAAACATGAACCTGAAGACTTTTTCAGGAGCTGCACCCCAAGAAACATCAGTGAAGTCACATCAGACTCAGACTTCCTCTAAAACTTTTATTTTCACGTGAAGAGCTCGTTTTATTTTGGCGATAAATGTCGTCCGTCTCCTGGACGGGATTCCTTTGGAACCAGGATTCACACAAAGAGTCGGTCTTTGTTCGAGAGAAGAAGATTCGAGGCGTCGTCCTCGTCTACATCACACCTCCGATGTCGTCGCCGACAGCTGACCGCCGCCCCCTGCTGGTGATGTCACAGGTGGGGCTGAGGGCGTCGTAGAGCCGGTGGACGGCGACCTCCACCATCTCCCTCAGAGACTCGTCTTCTGGACACGCCACCGACTGGAGGACGACAGAGGTCAGAGGTCAGTTACCGGTAAGTCAGTAAGTCCAACGGCACTGACAGACGGACAAAGTTGTTGCTTTTGTTGACAGTAAGAAAAATACAGAAAACACCAGATTTATACCAGAAGATCAACTCAGCCGGCACCAATGGCTGCCTGTTTAACCACAAACAGCACACACACCAGACTACATTCACTAAAACAGGGATTTTAGAGCTGCTGCTCCATCAGTCAGAGTGTGTTGTTGTGACACTTTGTTTTAAAGGATCCAAACATGTTCTGTGAAATAAAATTACCATTTTTGTCGATGGAGTCTGGTGTCTTTGAAGAGAACTATATTTCTCAGTTTCTCACCAGAATCCATTGATAAAACTTTACGTTTACCTCTGAGAGCACAGCACTAACTTTAACTTTGGATCAACTGACCCTTTAAAACACCAAAGTCACTCAGTAACAGACACACTGACTGATGGAGGCAGCAGCTCTAAAATCCCTGTTTTAGTGAATGTAGTCTGGTGTGTGTGCTGTTTGTGGTTAAACCAAAAGGATCTTCCAGGTCTCTCTCTGTAGGGATCCTTTCCATGATGCTGTCACACACTTAGAATAACACTCTGAGCCTGTCAGTGGATCAAACAAGCTCTTTTAGTGGACCTACTGTGATCAGGTGCAGTTGTCCCAAAGGATCACGTTGCAGCCATTGCAGCCCGTTTGGTGGCTGCTGGCTGAGGTGATCTACTGGACCAGTTCCAACACTTTTACTACCTACCAGTCACTCAGACACCAGGATGAGGACAGAGAGGATCATGGGTAGAAACAGGGGAGTGACCCTCTTGCCCTGCTTTACCAACAGAGGATCTAAACAGGAGCTCTCACTCTGTTCACATGTTGTACTCACTCTGGTTTCTGGATCAATGAGCGCTGTGACTCCGTCCACTGTCACACTCAGGTTTTTACTGTCTTTGAAGTTTACGCAGTCTTCCCCAAACATGTCGCTGCAACACAGGAAACACACGACGATGAACAGCGTTTGTTCTCACCACTTTGACACGCCCTTATTTTGGAACCTCCAGACATCTACAGATACTTCCTTCGTCAGCTTTGATCCCGGATGTGAAAACAAACCTCCACCCGGCTCAGTAAAGCCAGAGGGTAAAACAAACGCCCACCAGTTTACTCACTGCAGCATGAGGCCCAGTCTCTCCACGAACACGTCCATGTCGAACGTCTCCTTCTTCCCCTCCAGAACTGAAACAAACAAACAAACCGGAGTCGTGAACGAGCCGCTGACCTGAATCCTTCAAGATCAGCTCGTATTTGTGCTCACTGACGTTTCTGTGCGTTGGGGTTGGATTGGACCTCCAGGATCACCGTGATGACGGCATCAGCGTACATGTCGTTGAGGGGGTTGGCGATCCACTGAGGGCGAAGAAGAAATGGTCTGGCGTCATCATCGTGTCAACGTGTTCATGTGTCTGACACATTTTTAGACTTTTGACTTCTTATTCTAGCAACACAAACACATTCAGAACTGCACGACTGCATTAAGAAAGAAAGAATGCATCATGAAACCATGCTGATGTTAGCATTTAGCCTCGCAGCATTAGCATTTAGCCTCGCAGCATTAGCATTTAGCCTCGCAGCATACGCATTTAGCCTCGCAGCGTACACATTTAGCCTCGCAGCATTAGCATTTAGACTCGCAGCGTAAGCATTTAGACTCGCAGCGTTAGCATTTAGCCTCGCAGCGTAAGCATTTAGACTCGCAGCGTTAGCATTTAGACTCGCAGCGTTAGCATTTAGCCTCGCAGCGTAAGCATTTAGCCTCCACAGAGGCTAAATCCACAGAGCTGCTAGCAAGGCTGGATTACAGAAACATAACTGATCAGTGAGTAATAATATGAGCAGCAGTGCAGACGGGTCAGTTAGTGTCCGACCTCCAGCAGCACCATGCCAGCCTCGTGAACCAGAGTGATGCTCTTAAAGATCCGGATGGTGATCTTCTCCGCTCCCTCCACCTGCTCCACGTCTCCTGAAAACACACAAACAAATTCAAAAGTCGAAAAACAGACCTCTGGACACAGTTTATACAGGAAGGACGTGTTTGAATCCTTAAACTGGAAGTGAATAAATTCCTGTTGGTTTCCTGATCTACTGCTGCCTCGATCAATT
This sequence comes from Pempheris klunzingeri, assembly GCF_042242105.1. Lineage (NCBI taxonomy): Eukaryota > Metazoa > Chordata > Actinopteri > Acropomatiformes > Pempheridae > Pempheris > Pempheris klunzingeri. The sequence goes on along the minus strand of NC_092029.1, from coordinate 615,316 downwards.
AGTTTGTTTGTGTTATAGTGTGACTTTGGTGTTTTAAAGGATCAGTTCAGATCCAACACAATATGTGTCTAACACACAATAACAGTCACACTATCCGATGGAGGCAGCAGCAGACCAGAAGCTCTGGTGAAGTGTGTGGCTTTGAAGACAGCGACATAAACAGCAGTTTGTGGTTGAGAAATGTTTAGGTTTAAGTTTTTAGTTGGGGTTCAGGTCTAACTGGTTAGAACTGATCCTCAGACAGAACCAACAGCGTGATGTGAGGTGCATTCAGGTGAGGTGGGAGCGGTTGGTGTTGCCTGCCGTTCACCCACCTGCGAGGCTGCGTAGCTGGCTGACCAGCAGTGAGATGGGTCCAGTGTACGGGACGGCCTGAGTCTGCGTCACGGTGCTCATGCACAGATCTGTGTAGTCTGAACAAAGAACACAAACTGTCAAAAAACACTGAGAAAAACCACAGCACCTGAACACAGCACACAGTGATGTGTTCAGGGACGCATCAAGTCAAACTACAATACCAAGCACAGTCTGTATTACAGAGGTGGACGTAGCCTCTGGCTCTGAACAGTGAAGCTAATCTAATCTAATCTTTATTTATACAGCAACAGTTCATAACTCAGACTGAAGAACTCCCCTCTAACGAGGGAGGAACTCCCCTCTAACGGGGGAGGAACACACACACACACACACACTCAGTGTTACTGACTGGAGAGGTCGGAGGGCGTCACGATGTGATAGTTGAAGTTTCTCTTGATGAGGATCCCAGACACCCTCTGACCCTGAACACACTTCCTGTCCGTCAGCGAGCCCATCACCTGCAGCAGAGCATGCTGGGAGTTAAAGGGGCCACGCAGCAGTCTACTACTTTGTCACAGCGCTGATGAGTAACGTATAGATCTATACTGATATATATCAATATTTAATATTCCAATACTACGTCAACTATTCTTTTTTAAAAAAGGAATAGTTCATGTGACTCTTGTGTTAGAAATATATTCTCCTTTGTTTCTCGGCCGTCCGGCCGTCAGCTCGGAGCAGCCCGACGCCTGACAGTCAGCTCCCGGCTCTCTGTTCCGGCCGGCAGCCTGCACACGAGGCCGACTTCAGCGGCAGGGAAACACTTCTGTCAGGTGGACTCAGACGCACCTTCGCCAGCTTCTCTCCTCTGAAGTTGAGGGTGACGGCTTCTGTGTTTCGCGGGTTGTGGACTTCGATGTGGACCTCGTCGTTGTCTTCGTACTCGCGGATCAGAGCTGCTTTCAGTCGGGCCATCTCGTTCTGCTCGCCGTGGACCAGGATCTGGAGAGAGGACGACCCCAAACACACTTCAGCCCAGATTCACGGAGCCCAGTGCTAACGTTAGCGTGCTAACATTCAGAATGTCAGCATCGATGCTAAGATGCTAACAGGCTAAAGTTCTCTGATTTGAGGAACTTTTCTCACAATAACAATGAGGTGAATCAAAGACAGCTGAGCTCTGACGCACAGTTCCACTCAGCTGACCGAAGACCAAGCGAGAACTATCACTAAACCATTCCTAACTAATCAGTGATGATAGCCACAGTTAGCTGAACGTGTCCTTCATGTGTTTCCGCACTGAAATTGAGTTGCTGCTCTTTTAAAAGCATTCCTGACTAAACTATTCTCATTTAAATGGTCCACTTACTGAAAAATCTCAGGAAAAACAAGTAAGTGGACTTTTGAAAGGAGATCATCTCCTCCCAGATAGTTTTTGTTGTTTTCTGCTGCTGCAATGACTCAGTTCCACTAGAGACAACTCTTTTTAGTGTGTGTGTCTGTCTGTCTGTGTGTGTGTCTGTCTGTCTGTCTGTCTGTCTGTCTGTCTGTCTGTCTGTCTGTCTGTCTGTCTGTCTGTCTGTCTGTCTGTCTGTCTGTCTGTGTGTGTGTGTGTGTGTGTGTGTGTGTGTGTACCACGTGTGGAGGTTTGAGCGCTCTGATGAACTCGCTGGTCTGCTGGTAGTCTGTGTGAGCAGAGAAGGAGATGTAGTCGACCGACATCTTCAGAGGAAGCTTCTGTCCCGACATGGTGGAGATTTCATCAGGCTCAGTCATGATGTGCTGAAACACACACACACACACACACACACACACACACACACACACACACACACACACACACACACACACACACACACACACACACACACACACACACACCTTTTATCGATGGAAACCCTGAGTCGACCCACTAACCGGATATTTACTCTCCTCCTCCTCCATTTCCTGTTACCTGCTGCTGCCATTTCCCAGCATGCTTCAGTTCCAACCCACCTTGGCGAGCGTTCCCTCCACGCAGTATCCGGCGATGATGACTCCGTTCCTCTTGTCGGTGCACCAGCTCTCGAACAGCTCTCTGGACAGACCGCTCTGCATCATCCCCGGAGACGCCATCACCACGCTGGGCCCGATGTCGTCGAAGTGATCCATGCTCTGAGACACACACGACAAGGCACACGTCACAGAGCCGCCGGGGATCGAACCGGGGACCGCCCGCCCGGCGGAGCGGAACGCGCTCGCCGCCCACCTTCAGGTTGCTGATGTGCTTGAAGACGAAGGGGTTGTTGATGTTGATGGCCTTGCGGATCTTGTCGTTCATGGCGTTGATGTAGGTCTGGTACACAGCCATGCACTTCCTGGCCAGAGACGAGGCGTAGTAGATGGGGATGTCATGGAGCTCCGGGTGGTTCTGCCAGTACTCATCTGATTCACACACACACACACACACACACACAGACACACACACACACACACACACACACACACACACACACACACACACAGACACACACACAGACACACACACAGACACACACACACACACACACACACACACACAGACACACACACACACACACACACACAGAGCTCACAGTCAGTGGATCTACTGCAGGACTGTGCTCAGGTAGTTGTACTTGATTATTCAACAGGATCACAAACTAAAAAACCCACCTGCCCTTTTAACAGTGGATTCCCTTCAACTTTAAATATCATTCAACTGAAAAAAGAGATAAACATAATATAGAAATACAAACAAATACTATTAAAATAACCAACAGATCAAAATAAATGAGATCTATGTTGTAGCTGTTGTCCCCTGAGGGGTGGAGGCACACAGAGGACGGCCTGTAACATTTAAGTTAAAGGGTCACTCCCCTGTTTCTACCCATGATCCTCTCTGTCCTCATCCTGGTGTGTGAGTGACTGGTAGGTAGTAAAAGTGTTGGAACTGGTCCAGTAGATCACCTCAGCCAGCAGACACCAAATGGGCTGCAATGGCTGCAACGTGATCCTCTGGGACAACTGCACCTGATCACAGTAGGTCCACTAAAAGAGCTTGTTTGATCCACTGACAGGCTCAGAGTGTTATTCTAAGTGTGTGACAGCATCATGGAAAGGATCCCTACAGAGAGAGACCTGGAAGATCCTTTTGGTTTAACCACAAACAGCACACACACCAGACTACATTCACTAAAACAGGGATTTTAGCTCAGGGGTTCCTGATCTACTGCTGCCTCGATCAATTAGTTTGTTTGTGTTATTGTGTGAATTTGGTGTTTTAAGGGATCAGTTCAGATCCAACACAATATGTGTCTAACACACAATAACACAGTCACTATCTGATGGAGGCAGCCGTAGACCAGAAGCTCTTGTGAACTGTGTGGTAAAATGACAATGGAGTCTGGTGGCTTTGGAGAGAGAGTAATTTACTGGACTGCCTCCTTCAGTTAAATGGGCAGAGTCCTGTGTACCCGTGGACTTTGATCAGGGACAGTAGAAGAAGAGGAGGGGAGCAGCGGAGGCCCACAGAGCCGGATCCTCTCACCTAGGATGAGCAGCAGCTCCTGGGCTCGACCCAGAGCGAAGACGGGGATCAGACAGCGGCCCTCCCGGTTCACGATGTCATGGACGGTGTTACAGAAACGAGCCTCTCTCTCCTCTCGCTTCTCATGGATGTGAGTCCCGTAGGTGGACTCCTGGCAGACGGACAGGTGGTGAATCTACATTCAGTAAACAGATTTTACATTTCATCTCAGTGAGCCACACTCACAGTGATGAGGATGTCTGGTTTGACGCTGGGGATCTCTGCTGCCATCAGATGTCTGTCCTCCTGACGGGAGAAATCTCCTGTGTACAGCAGCTACACACACACACACACACACACACACACGACAATAAGTTATATTTATCTCAAATACACTCGCAACAACTCTAAGTGTAATTCTGGCATTTTTAAGTCTGGGTCCTGTCAACATAGCGCAGACACACCAGACTCCATTGATAAAAACAGTAATTTTACACCAGAACACAGGAGCTGCTGCCTGTTACTGTGCGTCCCACAAACATTGTGTTGGATATGAACTAAACCTTTAAATCACCAAAGTCACACAATAACACAAACAAAGCGAGCGAGGCCCTAACACGTGTGTGTGCATCCTCTTCACACTCCTTCCATCTGGCAGACGCTACAGGAGCGCCACCGCCAGAACAACAAGACTGAAAAACAGCTTCTATCCACAGGCCATCAGGCTCTTAAATAAATACATATAACCTGTCGTAAGCTGTGAAACGCACTACCTCTGCAACCATAAATACCTGTATACTTTTTGCACTATCTTTTAAATTATTCTTCTGTACATTGCCCTCTTTTTATATTTATAATTGTTTTTCTATTTTTATATTCTTGTGTCTATGTGGAGGGAAACGAACAAAGTAAGAATTTCATTGCTCAGTGTCTCCATCGTGTTCTTACTGTGCACGTGACAAATAAACATCTGGAATATTGAATCCTGGGCTTTAAATAAGGAAACATCAGTGACTCAAACGGTCGAGCTGAGATCACATCTGTCCACCTGGACCCAGCAGTCCGGACACACCTTGACTCCGGCGATCTCGATCATGAACATGGCGGCTCCGAGGACGTGGCCGGCGTGGTAACACCAGAACTTGATGCCGGCCACTTCCTTCACCTCGTGGAAGTTGATGGTCTCGATCTTCTCCATGCTCTCCTCCAGGTCCGTCTCAGTGTACAGCATGTCGTCTGCTGAGATGTTGCTGCCACAGAAAGCACACACCTGGATTACTACACACACACACCTGGATTACTACACACACACACCTGGATTACTACACACACACACACAACACACACACCTGGATTACTACACACACACACCTGGATTACTACACACACACACCTGGATTACTACACACACACACAACACACACACCTGCATCACTACACACTCACAACACGGCGTGACTACCTGACTGACATCATCACTGTGTGACTACCTGACTGACATCATCACTGTGTGACTACCTGACTGACATCATCACTGTGTGACTACCTGACTGACATCATCACTGCGTGACTACCTGACTGACATCATCACTGTGTGACTACCTGACTGACATCATCACTGCGCGACTACCTGACTGACATCATCACTGCGTGACTACCTGACTGACATCATCACTGTGTGACTACCTGACTGACATCATCACTGTGCGACTACCTGACTGACATCATCACTGCGCGACTACCTGACTGACATCATCACTGCGCGACTACCTGACTGACATCATCACTGCGCGACTACCTGACTGACATCATCACTGCGCGACTACCTGACTGACATCATCACTGCGTGACTACCTGACTGACATCATCACTGCGTGACTACCTGACTTTGACGTAGTCGGACAGCAGCCAGCGGTAGATGGCCTTGGTGGCGTGCGTCATGAAGGTGCGTCCTTTAAAGCTGGTCTTCTGCAGGAACCAGGGCAGAGCTCCACAGTGGTCCAGGTGGAAGCTGGGGGGGGGACAGGTATGACAGGAAGTGTCAGGTGGAGCAGAGCCTCGTCGGGATGCCGTGATGATAAAGGAGGGTTTCTGAACTCACTGGCTGATGAGCAGCAGGTCGATTTCTGCTGGATCGATCAGGTCGATGTACGGCAGAGCGTCCATCCCCTCCAGACCAGGATGGATCCCACAGTCCAGCTAAAACACACACACACACACACACACACACACACACACACACACACACACACACACACACACACACACACAGGTGTTCACACAGCGAGGTGACCCAGTGACACATGTGTGATGCTGCTGATGTGATGAATCGTACCATAATCTTTCGTCCCTTGAACTCCAGGATGATGCAGGAGCGTCCCACCTCCTGTCCTGCTCCTCTGGACACACACACACACACACACACACACAGACACACACACACACACACACACACACAGACACACACACACACAGACACACACAGACACACACACACACACACACACACACACACACAGACACACACACACACACACAGACACACACACACACACAGACACAGACACACACAGACACACACAGACACACACACACACACACTTTTATGTCTAACCAACATCCTCATGTTTCAGCTTTTAATCCTGGGTCTGAAACTCTTCTTCCTGGATTAGCTGCCAACACTTTTAGACATTTTAAAACAAATTGTACATCAGCAAATGCAAAAAACATCAAGCCAAATGTGATCACTAATCAATTAAATGATCAGTTCTGACTTTTCGGACTGAAATGACAATGAGCTCTTTTAAAGAAAATACCAGCAGTTAATTAGCAATACAATCCAAAAACTCTCTTCAGTGCTGTTTGGTAAATTTGGTCTTTGCCGAAATGAAGCTCTGTGTCTAAACTCGGGTTAAAGCTTCAGAGGATCAGCTCTCCACTGTTTCTGCCTTTGTTGTTGATAGAGATCAACTAAATCTGGGAGTTTTTGAATGGAGTTTGGTGTGAGAGCGGCAGACACTGAGGCCGAGTCGTATTTAAACTCACAGCGGGCGGATGAGCAGCTGGTCGCTTTCCTCCGCAGGAACCGCGCCGTCATTTTTACGTTTCGCCGCCATTTCACTCCGATAAACCTGAAAACAAACTATTTCATTAACTTCAGCGGCTCCGCGCCTCGCCACTAGCTTTGACGTCACTTCCGGCTCCTGATGAAATCTGTCCGTGTCGAAAAAACCGCTTAACTTTGGTTCCGCCGGCAGACGTTTTTTGTTGTTGTTTTTTTCTATCGAACATAATATTTTATTTTACATAAAAAATGGATATAGTCATCTTAATATTAATAGACTATCATACTAAAAAAAGCAGTTCATTTAATGTCACTAACGTATTTGTATTATTTGTATTTTTATTATTATTATTTAAATTATTATTCGTTTGAATTGTTTGAAGTTCTTGTGGAGCATTCGGAATCATTGATATTGATAAGTGACATGAAAATATTATTAAATAAACTTTATTTGATCAAACAATTATTAAAAATCATTTTTGGTAAAAAGTGTGAGACGTCAAGCAGTGTGTTTTTTTTTCTTTTTGATAAACTGAAAGCAGAAACAGCACAGAGTCCTTTTAAAGAGCCAGTTCTAATTCATCTTAAATGTCAAAAAATAATTGTAAAAAAAAGACAGAAGCAACTTCATTAACTGATTAATCACTGAAGTCCAGTAAACGTCTGGTTTTAGCTTCTCCACTGTGACGAGTCTCTACCAAAACCTCGGATTGGATGGTGGGAATAATCTTTCTCTGCAGCCCAGGATGGAAACAACGGAGGAAAGAAGAGATCGAGACGGAAAAGAGAGGTCGTGACACGTTTCCTGTGGGGTGAAGGAGTAACCTGAGGTGTGTTTAATGACACTGTGTGTTAGAAGACCAGAAGAGGACAGAAAACACCCATCAGTCTCAGATCATATGGCCAGTAGGTGCTGCCACAGCCTCGGCTCCGCTGGGGTCAGTCTGTCCTCGGGGTGCTGAGCCCGCCGTGGAGGCGCCGGAGGGTCGGGGAGGTCCAACGCCGGTCGTCTGGTCGGGTTCGTGTTGGAGGGGCTCAGGGTCGGACCGGTTTAGCTCCTCCAAACAGAATGGGGGAGACTGAATCTTTATGGAGAACACTGCTGTCTTTAAATAACAGCATTAAAGGGACAGGTCACCCCAAAATACAAACTCCTTATTTCTTACAGCTGTTTGCCATCCGGACGGCTTCACTGTGAGCCGTAGCGATGTTTGTGGCTCGAATGACCTCGACAGAAATAACGTGAACTAATTATCATGGAAAGGTTTTCATTCTCCCTCCAAAAAGTCCAAAAAAGAAGATGTTGTCCTGGTTTGGACCACGTGGACTGAAGATCGGGAATAAAAACTGGGCTGTGCTCTTCATTCATTTTTCCTTCATTCTTCTGCAGAGTCTAAGATGAAAGCTTCCCACAGATGGTTTCTGGTGCTGCTGTTTGTTTGGTTAAATGTAAAACCAGACTGACTGACAGCTTTTTGTGCAGCAGGAGGAAGCGGAGAAGTGGGGGCCATCGTTACGGGCATTCACTGACGTTACTGTTCGGTAGAAACAGGTCTGAGGATTATCTCCAGGAACCAGGTCCTGGTTCTTGGAGATAATCCTCAGATCTCATTGTGTCAGCTGGTCCAAACTCACCAGCTCACAGCAAAACCATCTGGAGGGTAAAGGGCTCTGCAGGTCAGAGGAACAACATGGAGGTTTGATTTGGGGGCGAACTGTCCCTTTAAGATTTCCTTTCACTGGATGCACAGTAAGAAAGCAGCCTGACTGAACCATCAGGGCTGGTTACAACATGTTTCCACACATTTAAACATTTAAAGTAAAGTGTGAACGAGGCACCGGCATGATGAGGAGGAGTTTAAGGTGGAACTGCAGGGTTCAGTCTCATGAAGCTTTAAGGTGGAACAGAAAGCAGCTGTTCTGTTTCCGTGTGGCGGTCTGGATCCAGTCCTAGGTCGGCTCCGGCTCCCTGGACGATCCATCCGGAGTCTTCGTCCCATCAGACGGCGCCGTACCGGACGACAGGAAGTGAGCGGCATGATGGCGGCGCCGACGTCACTCTGTGATGAAGTGGACGAAGGTGACGGGAAACGCGCCCCGCCTGCTCGGCTCTCCTTCGACGTAGCCGACCTGAAACGCAGCACAGAGGTCAGCTGACGGGGGTCAGAGGGGGGCGATGATGCGTTTCCTGTTTGGGAGGCGGAGCCATCACTCACCCACCACTCGCTGTCCTCCTCCCCCTCCACCACGATCACCTCCCCCTCGCTGAACGTCAGCTCGTCAGGATGATCAGCCGAACAGTTATAGATGGCCTTCACTCTCTGAGGCTTCTGCTTCTACACACACACACACACACACACACAGACACACACAGCGACACACACACACACACACAGCGACACACACAGCGACACACACACACACACACAGACACACACACACACAGACACACACACACAGACACACACACACACACAGACAGAGACACACACACACACACACACACACACACACACACAGCGACACACACACACACACACAGCGACACACACACACACACACACAGACACACACACACACACAGACAGAGACACACACACACACACACACACAGACAGAGACACACACACACACACACACACACACACACACACACACACACACACACACAGACACACAGACAGAGACACACACACACACACACACACAGACACACAGACAGAGACACACACACACACACACACACACACACACACACACACACACACAGACACACAGAGTTTATGGACAATCAACTAAACCAAACTGCATTAACAAAACCATACATTTAAGCAGTCACATTCTCAGATTACTTCAGTGAGTGAATCTGTAAATGTCTGACAGAATAAACTGTTCAGCTCTGATCATTTTCAGCAGCCGAGTCATCAGATCTCCATTTGAGGGATTTTGCTATGGAGATTTTGTACGTGATGTTAGAAGATGAGACCAAATGTCTCACTGACTGACAGGAACAAACCTGGGCGATCTGTCCCTCTACGTGTTGTCCCTCTACGTGTTGTCCCTCTATGTGTTGTCCCTCTACGTGTTGTCCCTCTATGTGTTGTCCCTCTGTGTGTTGTCCCTCTACGTGTTGTCCCTCTATGTGTTGTCCCTCTGTGTGTTGTCCCTCTATGTGTTGTCCCTCTACGTGTTGTCCCTCTATGTGTTGTCCCTCTACGTGTTGTCCCTCTATGTGTTGTCCCTCTACGTGCTGTCCCTCTATGTGTTGTCCCTCTACGTGCTGTCCCTCTCTGTGTTGTCTCTCTATGTGTTGTCCCTCTACGTGTTGTCCCTCTGTGTGTTGTCCCTCTACGTGTTGTCCCTCTACGTGTTGTCCCTCTACGTGTTGTCCCTCTACGTGTTGTCCCTCTATGTGTTGTCCCTCTACGTGCTGTCCCTCTATGTGTTGTCCCTCTACGTGCTGTCCCTCTATGTGTTGTCCCTCTATGTGTTGTCCCTCTACGTGTTGTCCCTCTACGTGTTGTCCCTCTGTGTGTTGTCCCTCTGTGTGTTGTCCCTCTACGTGTTGTCCCTCTACGTGTTGTCCCTCTACGTGCTGTCCCTCTACGTGTTGTCCCTATGTGTTGTCCCTCTATGTGTTGTCCCTATGTGTTGTCCCTCTACGTGTTGTCCCTCTATGTGTTGTCCCTCTATGTGTTGTCCCTCTATGTGTTGTCCCTCTATGTGTTGTCCCTCTACGTGTTGTCCCTCTGTGTGTTGTCCCTCTGTGTGTTGTCCCTCTACGTGTTGTCCCTCTACGTGTTGTCCCTCTACGTGCTGTCCCTCTACGTGTTGTCCCTATGTGTTGTCCCTCTATGTGTTGTCCCTATGTGTTGTCCCTCTATGTGTTGTCCCTCTACGTGTTGTCCCTCTATGTGTTGTCCCTATGTGTTGTCCCTCTGCGTGTTGTCCCTCTGCGTGTTGTCCCTCTGCGTGTTGTCCCTCTGTGTGTTGTCCCTCTGTGTGTTGTCCCTCTGTGTGTTGTCCCTCTATGTGTTGTCCCTATGTGTTGTCCCTCTATGTGTTGTCCCTCTATGTGTTGTCCCTCTACGTGTTGTCCCTCTGTGTGTTGTCCCTCTGTGTGTTGTCCCTCTGTGTGTTGTCCCTCTGCGTGTTGTCCCTCTGTGTGTTGTCCCTCTGTGTGTTGTCCCTCTATGTGTTGTCCCTATGTGTTGTCCCTCTATGTGTTGTCCCTCTATGTGTTGTCCCTCTACGTGTTGTCCCTCTGTGTGTTGTCCCTCTGTGTGTTGTCCCTCTGTGTGTTGTCCCTCTGCGTGTTGTCCCTCTGTGTGTTGTCCCTCTGTGTGTTGTCCCTCTGTGTGTTGTCCCTCTATGTGTTGTCCCTATGTGTTGTCCCTCTATGTGTTGTCCCTCTATGTGTTGTCCCTCTACGTGTTGTCCCTCTATGTGTTGTCCCTCTATGTGTTGTCCCTCTGTGTGTTGTCCCTCTGTGTGTTGTCCCTCTATGTGTTGTCCCTATGTGTTGTCCCTCTATGTGTTGTCCCTCTATGTGTTGTCCCTCTGCGTGTTGTCCCTCTACGTGTTGTCCCTCTGTGTTGTCCCTCTATGTGTTGTCCCTCTATGTGTTGTCCCTCTACGTGCTGTCCCTCTACGTGTTGTCCCTCTGTGTTGTCCCTCTATGTGTTGTCCCTCTATGTGTTGTCCCTCTGTGTTGTCCCTCTATGTGTTGTCCCTCTACGTGTTGTCCCTCTATGTGTTGTCCCTCTATGTGTTGTCCCTATGTGTTGTCCCTCTGTGTGTTGTCCCTCTACGTGTTGTCCCTCTACGTGTTGTCCCTCTACGTGTTGTCCCTCTATGTGTTGTCCCTCTACGTGTTGTCCCTCTACGTGTTGTCCCTCTGTGTTGTCCCTCTATGTGTTGTCCCTCTACGTGTTGTCCCTCTACGTGTTGTCCCTCTTGCTGCACATATTTTCTATGATACGTTTCCATATTCTCTCTTCATTCATGTGTCTTGACTTGCAGTACTGACTTCTTTCTTCTTCCCTCTGGAGTGAAAATTTACATAAACCTGATTCTGCTTAAAAGGACCTGTCTCCCTGTTCTCCTCTCGTACTGCTGGACGAGTGTTACCCTGTCGACCTCTGACCTCTGGCGTTGCTGCTGTCTGAGCACTTACAGAGAAGGCGCTCCTGGGTTTGGGTGTCGGGGGAGAGGGACTCTGGGGGGATCTGGCGTGTGAGCCTGCAGACAGAAGAACCACACAAACAAACTTGACTATCAGACGATCAGTCTGTATAAAGAAGCGTCCTCTGATTGGTCGGTATCAGTCTATAAAGAAGTGTCCTCTGATTGGTCGGTATCAGTCTGTATAAAGAAGCGTCCTCTGATTGGTCGGTATCAGTCTATAAAGAAGTGTCCTCTGATTGGTCGGTATCAGTCTATAAAGAAGTGTCCTCTGATTGGTCGGTATCAGTCTGTGTAAAGAAGCGTCCTCTGATTGGTCGGTATCAGTCTGTATAAAGAAGCGTCCTCTGATTGGTCGGTATCAGTCTGTAAAGAAGCGTCCTCTGATTGGTCGGTATCAGTCTGTGTAAAGAAGCGTCCTCTGATTGGTCGGTATCAGTCTGTGTAAAGAAGCGTCCTCTGATTGGTCGGTATCAGTCTGTGTAAAGAAGCGTCCTCTGATTGGTCGGTATCAGTCTGTATAAAGAAGCGTCCTCTGATTGGTCGGTATCAGTCTGTATAAAGAAGCGTCCTCTGATTGGTCGGTATCAGTCTGTAAAGAAGCGTCCTCTGATTGGTCGGTATCAGTCTGTATAAAGAAGCGTCCTCTGATTGGTCGGTATCAGTCTATAAAGAAGCGTCCTCTGATTGGTCGGTATCAGTCTGTATAAAGAAGCGTCCTCTGATTGGTCGGTATCAGTCTGTGTAAAGAAGCGTCCTCTGATTGGTCGGTATCAGTCTGTAAAGAAGCGTCCTCTGATTGGTCGGTATCAGTATGTAAAGAAGCGTCCTCTGATTGGTCGGTATCAGTCTGTGTAAAGAAGCGTCCTCTGATTGGTCGGTATCAGTCTATAAAGAAGCGTCCTCTGATTGGTCGGTATCAGTCTGTGTAAAGAAGCGTCCTCTGATTGGTCGGTATCAGTCTATAAAGAAGGGTCCTCTGATTGGTCGGTATCAGTCTGTGTAAAGAAGCGTCCTCTGATTGGTCGGTATCAGTCTGTAAAGAAGCGTCCTCTGATTGGTCGGTATCAGTATGTAAAGAAGCGTCCTCTGATTGGTCGGTATCAGTCTGTGTAAAGAAGCGTCCTCTGATTGGTCGGTATCAGTCTATAAAGAAGCGTCCTCTGATTGGTCGGTATCAGTCTGTGTAAAGAAGCGTCCTCTGATTGGTCGGTATCAGTCTATAAAGAAGGGTCCTCTGATTGGTCGGTATCAGTCTGTGTAAAGAAGCGTCCTCTGATTGGTCGGTATCAGTCTGTATAAAGAAGCGTCCTCTGATTGGTCGGTATCAGTCTGTAAAGAAGCGTCCTCTGATTGGTCGGTATCAGTCTATAAAGAAGCGTCCTCTGATTGGTCGGTATCAGTCTATAAAGAAGCGTCCTCTGATTGGTTGGTATCAGTCTGTGTAAAGAAGCGTCCTCTGATTGGTCGGTATCAGTCTATAAAGAAGCGTCCTCTGATTGGTTGGTATCAGTCTGTATAAAGAAGCGTCCTCTGATTGGTCGGTATCAGTCTGTAAAGAAGCGTCCTCTGATTGGTCGGTATCAGTCTGTATAAAGAAGCGTCCTCTGATTGGTCGGTATCAGTCTGTAAAGAAGCGTCCTCTGATTGGTCGGTATCAGTCTGTATAAAGAAGCGTCCTCTGATTGGTCGGTATCAGTCTGTAAAGAAGCGTCCTCTGATTGGTCGGTATCAGTCTGTATAAAGAAGCGTCCTCTGATTGGTCGGTATCAGTCTGTATAAAGAAGCGTCCTCTGATTGGTCGGTATCAGTCTGTAAAGAAGCGTCCTCTGATTGGTCGGTATCAGTCTGTAAAGAAGCGTCCTCTGATTGGTCGGTATCAGTCTATAAAGAAGCGTCCTCTGATTGGTCGGTATCAGTCTGTAAAGAAGCGTCCTCTGATTGGTCGGTATCAGTCTGTAAAGAAGCGTCCTCTGATTGGTCGGTATCAGTCTATAAAGAAGCGTCCTCTGATTGGTCGGTATCAGTCTGTAAAGAAGCGTCCTCTGATTGGTCGGTATCAGTCTATAAAGAAGCGTCCTCTGATTGGTCGGTATCAGTCTGTATAAAGAAGCGTCCTCTGATTGGTCGGTATCAGTCTGTATAAAGAAGCGTCCTCTGATTGGTCGGTATCAGTCTGTAAAGAAGCGTCCTCTGATTGGTCGGTATCAGTCTGTAAAGAAGCGTCCTCTGATTGGTCGGTATCAGTCTATAAAGAAGCGTCCTCTGATTGGTCGGTATCAGTCTGTAAAGAAGCGTCCTCTGATTGGTCGGTATCAGTCTGTATAAAGAAGTGTCCTCTGATTGGTCGGTATCAGTCTGTAAAGAAGCGTCCTCTGATTGGTCGGTATCAGTCTGTATAAAGAAGCGTCCTCTGATTGGTCGTATCAGTCTGTATAAAGAAGCGTCCTCTGATTGGTCGGTATCAGTCTGTAAAGAAGCGTCCTCTGATTGGTCGGTATCAGTCTGTGTAAAGAAGCGTCCTCTGATTGGTCGGTATCAGTCTATAAAGAAGCGTCCTCTGATTGGTTGGTATCAGTCTGTATAAAGAAGCGTCCTCTGATTGGTCGGTATCAGTCTGTAAAGAAGCGTCCTCTGATTGGTCGGTATCAGTCTGTATAAAGAAGCGTCCTCTGATTGGTCGGTATCAGTCTGTGTAAAGAAGCGTCCTCTGATTGGTCGGTATCAGTCTGTATAAAGAAGTGTCCTCTGATTGGTCGGTATCAGTCTATAAAGAAGCGTCCTCTGATTGGTCGGTATCAGTCTGTATAAAGAAGCGTCCTCTGATTGGTCGGTATCAGTCTGTAAAGAAGCGTCCTCTGATTGGTCGGTATCAGTCTATAAAGAAGCGTCCTCTGATTGGTCGGTATCAGTCTGTATAAAGAAGCGTCCTCTGATTGGTCGGTATCAGTCTGTATAAAGAAGCGTCCTCTGATTGGTCGGTATCAGTCTGTATAAAGAAGCGTCCTCTGATTGGTCGGTATCAGTCTGTATAAAGAAGCGTCCTCTGATTGGTCGGTATCAGTCTGTAAAGAAGCGTCCTCTGATTGGTCGGTATCAGTCTGTAAAGAAGCGTCCTCTGATTGGTCGGTATCAGTCTGTATAAAGAAGTGTCCTCTGATTGGTCGGTATCAGTCTGTAAAGAAGCGTCCTCTGATTGGTCGGTATCAGTCTATAAAGAAGCGTCCTCTGATTGGTCGGTATCAGTCTGTATAAAGAAGTGTCCTCTGATTGGTCGGTATCAGTCTGTAAAGAAGCGTCCTCTGATTGGTCGGTATCAGTCTGTAAAGAAGCGTCCTCTGATTGGTCGGTATCAGTCTGTATAAAGAAGTGTCCTCTGATTGGTCGGTATCAGTCTGTAAAGAAGCGTCCTCTGATTGGTCGGTATCAGTCTGTATAAAGAAGCGTCCTCTGATTGGTCGGTATCAGTCTGTATAAAGAAGCGTCCTCTGATTGGTCGGTATCAGTCTGTAAAGAAGCGTCCTCTGATTGGTCGGTATCAGTCTGTGTAAAGAAGCGTCCTCTGATTGGTCGGTATCAGTCTGTGTAAAGAAGCGTCCTCTGATTGGTCGGTATCAGTCTGTATAAAGAAGCGTCCTCTGATTGGTCGGTATCAGTCTGTATAAAGAAGCGTCCTCTGATTGGTCGGTATCAGTCTGTAAAGAAGCGTCCTCTGATTGGTCGGTATCAGTCTGTATAAAGAAGCGTCCTCTGATTGGTCGGTATCAGTCTATAAAGAAGCGTCCTCTGATTGGTCGGTATCAGTCTGTATAAAGAAGCGTCCTCTGATTGGTCGGTATCAGTCTGTATAAAGAAGTGTCCTCTGATTGGTCGGTATCAGTCTGTAAAGAAGCGTCCTCTGATTGGTCGGTATCAGTCTGTATAAAGAAGTGTCCTCTGATTGGTCGGTATCAGTCTGTAAAGAAGCGTCCTCTGATTGGTCGGTATCAGTCTGTATAAAGAAGCGTCCTCTGATTGGTCGGTATCAGTCTGTATAAAGAAGCGTCCTCTGATTGGTCGGTATCAGTCTGTAAAGAAGCGTCCTCTGATTGGTCGGTATCAGTCTGTAAAGAAGCGTCCTCTGATTGGTCGGTATCAGTCTGTGTAAAGAAGCGTCCTCTGATTGGTCGGTATCAGTCTGTGTAAAGAAGCGTCCTCTGATTGGTCGGTATCAGTCTGTATAAAGAAGCGTCCTCTGATTGGTCGGTATCAGTCTGTATAAAGAAGCGTCCTCTGATTGGTCGGTATCAGTCTGTAAAGAAGCGTCCTCTGATTGGTCGGTATCAGTCTGTATAAAGAAGCGTCCTCTGATTGGTCGGTATCAGTCTATAAAGAAGCGTCCTCTGATTGGTCGGTATCAGTCTGTATAAAGAAGCGTCCTCTGATTGGTCGGTATCAGTCTGTGTAAAGAAGCGTCCTCTGATTGGTCGGTATCAGTCTGTAAAGAAGCGTCCTCTGATTGGTCGGTATCAGTATGTAAAGAAGCGTCCTCTGATTGGTCGGTATCAGTCTGTGTAAAGAAGCGTCCTCTGATTGGTCGGTATCAGTCTATAAAGAAGCGTCCTCTGATTGGTCGGTATCAGTCTGTGTAAAGAAGCGTCCTCTGATTGGTCGGTATCAGTCTGTGTAAAGAAGCGTCCTCTGATTGGTCGGTATCAGTCTATAAAGAAGGGTCCTCTGATTGGTCGGTATCAGTCTGTGTAAAGAAGCGTCCTCTGATTGGTCGGTATCAGTCTGTATAAAGAAGCGTCCTCTGATTGGTTGGTATCAGTCTGTGTAAAGAAGCGTCCTCTGATTGGTCGGTATCAGTCTATAAAGAAGCGTCCTCTGATTGGTTGGTATCAGTCTGTATAAAGAAGCGTCCTCTGATTGGTCGGTATCAGTCTGTAAAGAAGCGTCCTCTGATTGGTCGGTATCAGTCTGTATAAAGAAGCGTCCTCTGATTGGTCGGTATCAGTCTGTAAAGAAGCGTCCTCTGATTGGTCGGTATCAGTCTGTATAAAGAAGCGTCCTCTGATTGGTCGGTATCAGTCTATAAAGAAGCGTCCTCTGATTGGTCGGTATCAGTCTGTATAAAGAAGCGTCCTCTGATTGGTCGGTATCAGTCTGTATAAAGAAGCGTCCTCTGATTGGTCGGTATCAGTCTGTAAAGAAGCGTCCTCTGATTGGTCGGTATCAGTCTGTAAAGAAGCGTCCTCTGATTGGTCGGTATCAGTCTATAAAGAAGCGTCCTCTGATTGGTCGGTATCAGTCTGTAAAGAAGCGTCCTCTGATTGGTCGGTATCAGTCTGTAAAGAAGCGTCCTCTGATTGGTCGGTATCAGTCTATAAAGAAGCGTCCTCTGATTGGTCGGTATCAGTCTGTAAAGAAGCGTCCTCTGATTGGTCGGTATCAGTCTGTATAAAGAAGTGTCCTCTGATTGGTCGGTATCAGTCTGTAAAGAAGCGTCCTCTGATTGGTCGGTATCAGTCTGTATAAAGAAGCGTCCTCTGATTGGTCGGTATCAGTCTGTATAAAGAAGCGTCCTCTGATTGGTCGGTATCAGTCTGTAAAGAAGCGTCCTCTGATTGGTCGGTATCAGTCTGTGTAAAGAAGCGTCCTCTGATTGGTCGGTATCAGTCTATAAAGAAGCGTCCTCTGATTGGTTGGTATCAGTCTGTATAAAGAAGCGTCCTCTGATTGGTCGGTATCAGTCTGTAAAGAAGCGTCCTCTGATTGGTCGGTATCAGTCTATAAAGAAGCGTCCTCTGATTGGTCGGTATCAGTCTGTATAAAGAAGCGTCCTCTGATTGGTCGGTATCAGTCTGTGTAAAGAAGCGTCCTCTGATTGGTCGGTATCAGTCTGTATAAAGAAGTGTCCTCTGATTGGTCGGTATCAGTCTATAAAGAAGCGTCCTCTGATTGGTCGGTATCAGTCTGTATAAAGAAGCGTCCTCTGATTGGTCGGTATCAGTCTGTAAAGAAGCGTCCTCTGATTGGTCGGTATCAGTCTATAAAGAAGCGTCCTCTGATTGGTCGGTATCAGTCTGTATAAAGAAGCGTCCTCTGATTGGTCGGTATCAGTCTGTATAAAGAAGCGTCCTCTGATTGGTCGGTATCAGTCTGTATAAAGAAGCGTCCTCTGATTGGTCGGTATCAGTCTGTATAAAGAAGCGTCCTCTGATTGGTCGGTATCAGTCTGTATAAAGAAGCGTCCTCTGATTGGTCGGTATCAGTCTGTATAAAGAAGCGTCCTCTGATTGGTCGGTATCAGTCTGTAAAGAAGCGTCCTCTGATTGGTCGGTATCAGTCTATAAAGAAGCGTCCTCTGATTGGTCGGTATCAGTCTGTATAAAGAAGCGTCCTCTGATTGGTCGGTATCAGTCTGTAAAGAAGCGTCCTCTGATTGGTCGGTATCAGTCTGTAAAGAAGCGTCCTCTGATTGGTCGGT
Organism: Pempheris klunzingeri; assembly: GCF_042242105.1. Classification (NCBI taxonomy): domain Eukaryota; kingdom Metazoa; phylum Chordata; class Actinopteri; order Acropomatiformes; family Pempheridae; genus Pempheris; species Pempheris klunzingeri. Next base: position 596,776 of record NC_092029.1, on the reverse strand, counting down.
ATCAGTCTGTATAAAGAAGTGTCCTCTGATTGGTCGGTATCAGTCTGTAAAGAAGCGTCCTCTGATTGGTCGGTATCAGTCTGTATAAAGAAGCGTCCTCTGATTGGTCGGTATCAGTCTGTAAAGAAGCGTCCTCTGATTGGTCGGTAATCAATCCTAATAAATGTAATACCTCGTTTGTCCACAGGCGCCGTCCTGACTGGAGGTCTCTGAGGAGGACGCTGCCCTGATCTGAAACCAGAGTAAAACACCATCAAGGAGAGTCCAGTTTGTCCCTGTAGCCCAGAACAGCCCCCCTGCAGACCAGTACGTACCCAGTGAGTGATTTTGGGGACTTGGGTCCTGGCGGCGGCGGCGGCGGCGGCGGCTTGCTGGTCTGGTGACTGGGCACCGGTGGGGGGAGGTGCGGAGCTTTGAAGTGTGGTGGTGGCGGGACGGTGGGTGGTGGTGGGACTGGAGGCACTGGGGGGAGCGCTGTCGCATGTGGGGGAGGGAGAGGGGGGAGGGGGGTGTTCCTGGCGGACAGGGTCTTGGTCTCCAACATGCTGGACCTCTTGTTTACCGGAAGAGGAGCTGCTGGGAGCACTGGGAGAGGAAGAACACAGGAAAACATGGCCGACGGTGGGGCTTCAGCAAGTACAACATAAAACACAGAGAACACTTCTGATTAACGACAGCACATCAGGTGAGCCGGGATTGGCTGGAGGAGGAAACAGGTGGACCAATCAGGAGCTGCAGGATGTTTAATAAAACTTTATTCATTCCTCTTTAACATCATCATTTTATTCACTGACGACAAATGTTTTCAGAGGTGACTTTTTTAGTTGGTTATGGTTTTGTTGTTATTCGTACTTCTTTCTACATCCTCGCCTGGAGTGATGTCACAGTGCTCTGGGGTACACTCCTACATCAGAGCAGGAAGTGTAAAGTTGGTCTTTAAAGCGTTGATGCTGCTTGTGTTACGTTTCTGGGAACTTTTATTTTGAAATAAGAAGCTGAAAGGAAGTGACACTCACCATACATGGAGGAGTTCCTCTCAGGGGCTTGAGGGTTTGGGGGGTCTGAGGACGACCGCTGTCTTCCTACGCTGTCCATGGCAGCAGGTTTACCGTGTCCTGAACCTGCAGGGAGGCAAACGGGGCACAAAGGAGGGCGTCAGCGAACACACCGATCAGCTCATCGGTCAGCTGTGACGACCAGTCAGGCTCTGACCTCTAGTGGGAGCTCTGGGAGGCAGCGGCGGCGTTGGTCCCGGTGGCGGCAGGTTGAGGTCCAGCATGGTCCCGTAGGTCTCGTTGCTGACCATCATGCTGGGGACCTGAGGCCTCTGTTTGTCCCGCACCAAGCAGGCGGCGTCCCGGGCCAACGCTGCCAGGTTGGGCTGCATGGGGGTGCTGCTCGGCACGAAGCAGCTGACCGGACGCTCCTCACGGCGGTTAGGGATTGGCTGTAGGAAACAGACTGGTATTCACCTTAAAGGCCATACAATATACTGCACCAGACTTCATTGACAAAAAGGGGAATTTTACCTCACAGAGCACGGGAACTGCTGGTCTGCTGCTGCTTCAACCAGTTAGTTAGTTTGTGTTGTTATGTGTTACACAAATATTGGGCTGGATCTGAATTAACCCTTAAAACATCAAAGTCACACAACAACACAGACACACTGACTGATGGAGGCAGCAGCAGAGCAGCAGCTCCTGTGTCCTGTTCTCTAAAATCCCTGTTTTAGTGAATGTAGTCTGGTGTGTGTGCTGTTTGTGGTTAAACCAAAAGGATCTTCCAGGTCTCTCTCTGTAGGGATCCTTTCCATGATGCTGTCACACACTTAGAATAACACTCTGAGCCTGTCAGTGGATCAAACAAGCTCTTTTAGTGGACCTACTGTGATCAGGTGCAGTTGTCCCAAAGGATCACGTTGCAGCCATTGCAGCCCGTTTGGTGGCTGCTGGCTGAGGTGATCTACTGGACCAGTTCCAACACTTTTACTACCTACCAGTCACTCACACACAAGGATGAGGACAGAGAGGACCATGGGGTAAAAGCTGACCTTGTCCTCCATCTCGTCCTCGCTCTCGTCCAGGTCGTCGTTCTGGAGACGCCACTCGTACTCCACATGAACGTGGACGTTAAACTTTCCCGTCTGAGCCTGAGTCAGCTGACACGTACAAAGACAGACAGCAATGTTTTAAAAACAAGATGAATGAATCCATTCAAAATGACAAAGACAGAAAATGAAGTGGCTTTATCTTAGCCTAGCCTAGCTTTAGCTTATTTTACAGCAGGCTGACTTAGTTTAAGAGAAACATCATATAAAACAGGTACCAGTTCTTCACACTGAGTGTGTCGCAGACGTTTGGCGATGTCCAGCGGCGTCTCTCCGGCTTCGTTGGCTGTGGAGACAAATTCATGATCGACTGAAGCATTTCACGGAAAACTGAGACATTTTAAAACTGAAGGTTTGAGGTGTCGCCCTCGTGAGGCTGTAACGCTCCAGGAAACTCAGCTATTCAAAGGAAAACTTCTTTATTTTCATCTTCTATCAAAGGCAAAACAAATTATTATAAAATTAATTATGGACATTTTGATGGATCAGGGGATCACCAAAGTCTGTAGGATTCACCCTCTGGGGACCATGAATCAGTTCAGGCTGCTGATGCTGCTGCACTCACTTCATGTCATTGACACGTAGCGACCGATCCTCATTCTGACTCGGCTCAGGTGTGACTGACAGATAATCAGGAGACAGCTGCTGTGGAGAGGTGGGGGGGGCTAATGCTAACACTGGGGCTAACATCTGTCTTGTGTTCATCCCGTCTGGTAATGTTGGAGGATTTTACCAGATACAACCTGAAAACTAACAAACGAGCCGACAAACCGGAGAGACGGAGCTCCGTCCCAGGTTTCACCTGACGGACGCTGCGGCACAGGACGGATGCAAACATCCGCCCAGACGGGCGACTACGGAGACAGCTCGGCGTGTTAGTGAGGCGCTGAGCTAAAGCTAGTTTCTCCCTTTAACCTGGTAGATCACCATGGCAACAGATGCTGCAGACCAGACCAGGTTCCGATCAGAGCGCTGCCTTTTTCCCCTGATGGCGTTCTCTCCGAGCGACGGCGGTCCTCAGCTGAGGGAACTTACTGAGCTGTTAGTGACGCCACGTTGGGAACACAGCTGCCCCGCATCGACACAACACCCCCGCCGTACCTGCAACACCCCCCCGCCATACCTGCAACACCCCCCACCGTACCTGCAACACCCCCCGCCGTACCTGCAACACCCCCCCGCCGTAGATTTCTACTTGAGAAGTTTAACTTTGGTCTCTTACTGATGGACACTGAAGCTTTTCCTCTCAGCAGCAGCTTGAGACATTCGCTGTTGTCGGTCAGACAGCAGTAATGCAGAGCTGTGCTTCCTCTGGCCGTCTGCTTGTCCAGGTTACCACTGAGACACACACACACACACACACACACACACACACACACACACACACACACACACACACACACACACACACACACACACACACACACACACACACACACACACACACACACACACACACGTACGTTTGGGTTTTGGACGACACAAACGCTGAATGAATTCATCAGGGAAACATTGGATAATGACAGTAACTGTTTGCTGCTGACGGTCACCTGTTCTGGGCGAGGAAGTCAACAATGTGGAGGGAGTTCCTGTCGCCCATGCGGACCGCCAGGTGGAGCACCGTCTCTCCGGGTTCCTGATGGAAACAAACAGAAAGCAATGAAGCCAATGTTCTGCTGTGGACGGGGGCAGCGGTGCTTTGCATTGCTGCAGCCATTTGTGACGGGAACTGAAGCTGCTCTCTGCAAAGCCACCAGACTTCATTGGCAAAAACAGTAATTTTACCTCAAAGAACACGATTCGCAGGTCTGCTGCTGCATCGATCAATTCGTCTGTTTGTCTTATTGTGTGACTTTGGTGTTTTTAAATGGTGTCCTTGGATCCAAACTAACATGTTTTGCTTGTTGATCGAGGCAACAGCAGCACAGCGAACTCCTGTCTTCTGCAACATAAAATCACTGTTTTTCTCAATGGAGTTTGGTCGCTTTGAGGAGATCATAGAGCAAAACAACTACTTCATTTCCCCGACTGTCCAGCAGCAGCGTGAAGCGGTGAAAATAGAAACTATATACAATAAACACACCGGTTATGGAGAAGGACCTCACCACATTTCAGACAACAGACACCAGAGAAGCGTAGAGAGTTAGAAGTGATGTGTGTGCTCGTACGTGTTCGTTGGGCTGTGGGCTGGCCTCCATCAGGTCCACCCCCTCAGCGTACACCTGCAGCAGAGACAGGACGTCCCGGTTCCTGACGGCCTCGTACAGAGCCTGCAGTCTGGACGCGGCGTCGGCGCACAGTCGCTGAGCAAAACGCTTCTCCGTGTACTTGGCGGTGATGTAGTCCTTCCTCGTCTGCCTGGAAAGAGCCAGAGCACAGAGACGTGAGCGCCGCCTTCCTCCCTCTCCGCCGCCGCCGGCCTCACACCCGCCGCCGTCACTCACATGTCGCTGCTCGGAGAGGGTTTGGTGATGTCCTGCGCCGACAGATCCGCCTCCATGATCTCATTGAAGCTGGCATTTCCCACGTTCTTCGCCAACTAAAACACAAAACGACAAACATCTCAGGTCAGGTGCTCTTAAAGGGACAGTTCACCCCAAAAAGCAAGACTCCATGTGGTTCCTGTGACCAGTGGAGCTGTTATTGATCTGGCAGTCTTGCTGTGAGTTGGTGAGTTCTGGAGATGTCTGCTGTGGACTTCTGTCTTCTCTCCAACACTAATGGAACTGGACGCCACTTGGAAAACTAAAAGTGCAAAATAATACATCTGTAAAACTCGTGTGTTTTTTCACTTCTGGTTTCCAAAACTCACCAACTCTCAGCAGCTGGGTGAAAAACTGAACTACAGGCCAGAGGAGCAGCATGGAGGTTTGATTTATGGGTGAACTGTCCCTTTAAGGTTAAATGGCAGATTTTAAATTAAATGTCATCAGATTTAACAAATCAAACTGTCCGCTGACGACAGCACGATAAAACACTGACTGAACCAAACCAAACAAGAGCTTCACTTTCAGCAGGACTCTCTCTGACTGGACGCTCAGATGTCCGTCACTGGTGGGGGACAGTGAAGGGGACTCACCAGCAGCTCGGAGGTTCCCAGGACGTCCAGGTCCAGGCTCTGGATCCTGGAGTAGTGGACCCCCATCTCCCGGTGGATCCCCGAACACTCGATACAGATCAGCACCCCCAGGTTGGTGGACAGCCAGGTGGGACCTGCCGGGGCGAGGGGGGGGGGGGGGGGGGGGGTTTCATGCTGTCATTAGTTTGAGCCTCAGGTTCACACACAGACTGTTTAACAGTAGTACTACAGTAATAGTACTACAGTAGTACTACAGTAATAGTACTACTGTAGTACTACAGTAATAGTACAGTAATAGTACTACTGTAGTACTACAGTAATAGTACAGTAATAGTACTACAGTAGTACTACAGTAATAGTACAGTAACAGTACAGTAATAGTACTACAGTAGTACTACAGTCGTACTACAGTAATAGTACAGTAATAGTACTACAGTAGTACTACAGTAATAGTACAGTAACAGTACAGTAATAGTACTACAGTAGTACTACAGTCGTACTACAGTAATAGTACTACAGTAGTACTACAGTAATAGTACAGTAACAGTACAGTAACAGTACTACAGTAGTACTACAGTCGTACTACAGTAATAGTACAGTAATAGTACTACAGTAGTACTACAGTAATAGTACAGTAACAGTACAGTAATAGTACTACAGTAGTACTACAGTCGTACTACAGTAATAGTACAGTAATAGTACTACA